>NW_014569618.1:0-21606 GCF_001313835.1 Polistes canadensis
ACGTATATTAATATATTGGAATAAAAGTAATTGAAATAATTTTATATTAATTCCAATCATACGATAAAAGTAGAAATAATAAAAAAAAAAAAAAAGAAAAAAGGAAAGTTCTTAAAATACGAAACTACCATCCCAATTATATCGAAATCTAAAAGAGATTCGGGCAAAGAGGTAAGTAAATATTTTATTTCATTCCCAATCTCCGAATGTGCGATCGATCCAAGGAAAGACCACCACGATGATTTATTTCCGATCTACGAATTTATATAGAACGCATTTATCTTCTCAACCTTTTCCTCTACCCAACAGAAATCTTATAAATATATATATGTAAAAATGTCTTTATAGGATGTGAACCTAAATGTTAAGAGAAAGGATTCATTTTCTAATGGAATATTTCGGTGAAGAAATAAATGTAATCCAACAAAAAAAATATATACAAAAAATTACATTATTTCATATACAATTTTGCAATGCACTCCGATCACGATACCTCTAATTTAAAAACTTATTGATCAAACTTTATTAAAATGTTAAATCAATTTTGAGAAAATTAATATTAAAATTAAATTAAATTATAATCTAAACTTAAAAATAGCAATAAAAAAAAAAGCTATTATAACAGAACAAAGTACTAATAAAATGAGGAAGAAAAAGAAGAAATTAAATAAAATAAAATAAAATTAAATTATATTAAATTAAATTAAATTAAATTAATTAATTAATTCGATCTCGCATATTACATTTTACAGGGATAAGGGGGGAGAAAAAAAATGTGAAAAATAAAAAATAAATCGCGAAATGTTCCTGTCGAATATACGAAAGTAGTAGTCTATCTTTCAGTGTATGGTCGAACGAATTGAAAATGCAACGAATACAGATAACGATAAGGGTGGGTATAAGGGATGGGGGTAATAAAAGAAAAAAAAATCGAAATGTAGAGTCATCAGCGAAGTCTGGTGATAGCACTCGCACTGTAATTAGTAGGTTGCCTGGTGAGGAGGAGGAGGAGGGGGGGGGTGGGCTGGTTGGTTGGTTGGTTGGTGGGATAGCGAAACTCGAAAATAGTCCGGGCTGAGTTAGCCACTTTAATCAATACCGTGCAAATAGCCGAAGGACTTTCCGACTTGGCCCATATTTCCTTTTTATCTCGAACTAACGTCCTATTATTTTTCCTTCCCTTATTCTTCTTCTTTTTCTTTTTTTTCTTTTTTTTTAATCAAATACAAGATAAAAGTATATATCTTAGATTTTGTATACGTTTCATTTATCGTATCATTAATTAATTATGATCACACGAAAACGTGATTCCTCGAGATATCAAATAATTAATAATCAAGTAATTTATAAAATAAAATTACGAAAGAAATATTCCAGGTCATTATATCTTGTAATTGGATAGACATATGTTTTTAATTTACGTCATTAAAAATTACTATGTATTTATCTCGAACTGACGTATTATTATTTTTATCTTCTTTCATTTTGATCAAATACGTAGATAAAAGTATTTATATATCTTAGATTTTGTATACGTTTCATTTATCGTATCATTAATAAAAAAACGTGGTATATGTTTTCTTCAAGATATCAAATAAATAATAATTATGTAATTTATAAAATAAAATTACGAAAGAAATATTCCAGGTCATTATATCTTGTAATTGGATAGATATGTTTTTAATTTACGTAATTAAAAATTACTATGTATTTATCTCGAACTGACGTATTATTATTTTTATCTTCTTTCATTTTGACCAAATACATATAGATAAAAGTATTTATATATCTTAGATTTTGTATACGTTTCATTTATCGTGATATAATTAATTAATTATTAATAATCAAATAAAACAAAATGACTCTAAAGAAACATTCAACGAATCTCTGTCTTTTAATTGAATACAAATATTTAAAGTAAAAATATCTAACTTTTGTTAACATACTTGATTAAAAATTCATTTCAATTGAATGATAACATTTGTATAGTTAATTAATGAATAATTTATATTATTATAAGAAACACATCATATATATATATATATATATAATACATCTTACTTGAAATTAGATGAAAACATTTATCGAACGAGTACCGACACGATACACACACACACATACAATGTCTATTAAAGTAATAGAGAAATTGAGAGCTTATTTAACGATAAGTCGGTCTATTTAATAGTACATTCAAAGACTAAAGCTAATATTGAATAGAGGTATTAGAGATAAAACACATGTTATATACACCTAAGAAACAATTATGCTAAACCATAATTGTTTAATTAAATTTTAAACGTGTACGAAGAACTAACGAGTGAGAAACAAAAAAGAATAAAGTTTACATAAAAAGGTAAATAAAAAATAAAAAAAATAAAATAAACGAGCATACACTTATCTCGTTAAACTTTTGACTGAATTGATTTGTTCGTCAACGTGATACCTTTAATATTAAACGATTTGATTTCCGTCTCGTGTCAGACAAATCTATTCCCGTTAAACGATTGACTAAGAAAAAGGTAGGGATGATAAAATGAGAAAAAGGGTGATGGAGGGAGAGGGGGAGGGGGCGGGACAAAAGGAAGTAGATATATAAAGTAATCTATCAGATCGTATACGTGGAAAAAAAAGGAGATGAACGAGGGGAAGCAAAAAAAAAAAAACAAATGACATATTATCGAATAAGGGGGAAGGTATTATAAGAAAAGGTATATTTCGTAAATTTTGTAAAATTTCCTAAGTTTCCCCCATAACATTTTCTAACAAATTATTGAGTAAGATGAAGTGATGAGTCTTCCCACTCTCTTTCCTCCACCCCCCCATCCACCATCCTCCGTTAATCGAAGAGGAGGGATCACAAGGCAACCTTGGGTAATATTTTTAGCCAAGATTTTCTTCGTTAGCAATTTTCTCATTAATTGCCAAATTTCCAGTTGGATATTGGGCCTAGGAGGAAACAGGATAAATGAATTAGACCGCAGTGTGAAGTTACACTTGAATCTTCTATCTAGCTATTTCTATCTCTATCTCTCTCTCTCTCTTTTACATAGAGTGGACCAACCCCTATCCATTTTCACGTACGGTAATGCTTTGTCGGAATGATACTTATCGCTAACCATTCGGGTATACCCTAATGCTCTACAACGAGACTGGCAATTAAACCGTTAATTCACATACCTTTATCCTACACCCTCTAACAACCACCCACTTTCTCTTCTCCACCACCTCCTTTCATTTCCTATATTATCGTTCATTTGCATGGATTACATGTACAAGATGATCATTATGACATACTGATATTAAACTATGTTCAATATTCCAAAACACAACTTTTGGATAATTGTTTCGTTATTAATTTGTATATTTAAAAGTAGAATTATTTGTAAATTTAATTTTTATATTAAATAGTACAAAATTGTTTTGGAATATTAATATTTTGTTTAGATATGATTTGAATAGTGTAGACATTGATTTGAAAAGTAATGTTCTTGTATTATTTTATATCATTCTACTAATCCTTTGCTTCTTCCTTCTTAGTTCCTGTTTTTTTTTTTTGTTTCTTTCTTTCCTTCCTTCCTTCCTTCTTCCTTTTATCTTCTATACGTTTGATTAAAACTCGTCGGCATGAAGGCAGAAATTACATTTAAATTATACACGCTTAATCACAGCTTCGCTTCCTTCCCTTTCCTTCCTTCCTTCCTTCCTTCATTCCCTTTCCCTTCCCTTCCCATCTCTTCTTCCTACTCATACCAACGCGCGCTATCTACGATATTATTTATTATTTTATGGTGCGACGTGGATAATCAACGGGGTGTGTCAAATTTTATGGATGTGTTGGTTCGACGAGAATGATTGAGAGATTGAAGAATATACAGGTGATAATAAATTTTACGTTGCATTAATCAGCTGACCTCGCAATTGCAATCACTTTTCCTTAATAGGATTTTCTTTTCTTTCCCCTTCCCCTCTCCCACCAATTATAAACGCAAATATTATTGTATACTAATAGAGAAAAAGAAAGGTTGTTGTTGTTTTATGGAAAAATGCAAATGAAAATAAATACGATTAATAAAAATGTTCTTTTCATTTTGCTGAAAAATTTGTTGAATTAAATTCTTTAAAATTTAATAGATTTCTACGAAAATATTATAGAAACTTAATATATTTTTAATAAATTATTAAGGAAGAATAAACAAGAGAGAGAGAAAAAAAAAGGAAAGAACGAAAGACGAATCTATTCGTTTCTAACGCGAAATCTTCGAGAAGAAAATAAAAAAAAAAAAAAATGGGCGAATGCATCAAACGAAAGATTGGAAGGCATATTATGCAAAAAGCACTGCAGTTCCTACGTTAAAAGAGAAGGATTTTATTTCCTTTTTTTTTTTTTACAAATACATCTTGCGATTTCTTTCCTTTTCCCCCACGTACGTACGTACGTACGTATGCGCATATTTACGTAAGTATGTGTGCAGCACATATGATAAGCGCATTGGAAATGATGCTTTTCGGATGATGGATCGAACGAAATGGATTCGTAACGCATTGCATTTGCGCATTACCTGCAACCATCATGCATTTTTTTGTTTTGCTTTATTCTTATTACTTTCCCTATATACCAATGTCAAGGTCTCTTTGTTGGATCAATTTGATTTTATTCGAGATGCGGGAATGATGATATATATATATATATATTGCAATAAAAAATTGACTAACAATTTTCAACTATATGTATTTTCATTTTAAAAACGAATAATCGATATTTTATTACAAGTTACACGATCGTATCAATTTTCACGCGTTCATCGAATTCGGATATTTTTAATACTGCTACATTTTTTGTTTCTTTTTTTTATTTTTTCATTTGTTTTTGTTTCTCGATAACATAACAAACTTCGTAAAAACGTAAAATATTTTTGTATTAAAATACAGATCCTACTGTTTAGAACATACATTGATCCATCGTACGTGTTTTTACTCACGTACGCGTGCTTTGACACAAATCACGACAAATAATGGTCCTGATATGAAAAATAAAAATTAACAAAACGGGAAAGGTAAAAAAGAAAGAAAAAAAAGAAAAGGGTGGGAGGAAAAATAAAATAGATTCGTTGATCCGTAAAAATTAAATTACGTACAAATAAATTCAGGATAAATAGAATAACGAAACGAATGTGTTTGCAACGACATGATGTATGTTAGTTGATTATTATTGAATAAAAAAATAATAATAATTAATAACAAATTATATTATTTGTAGAAAAATCAATACGACGCTCGTTAATTATTATTAAAAAAAACAAAAAATAAAAACAATATATTTCTAATCAACGATAATATCTATCTAAAAAACTTATATATAACTGTAATTATATCAATACATATATATATATAATTCAGAAGAAAGAAAAGTTGTTAAGAAAAGAAGATTCAACTAACGAGGTTAAAAAAAAGAAAAAAAAGAAACGAAGAAAACTTACGTCTGTCGATGAAGCGAAAAGTTCCGGAAAAGCCCGTAGCATTTGAGGAAGATAACTCGGTGTGAAGTTCTAGTATAAGGGTAGATCTCGAGCTATACAAAATTTGAGGGATGTCGCGTAATTCGCCGCACAAAATTCCAGACCAGGGTGTATATTCCGAGACTCCTTCGTTTTCCAAATGAAGGAATACCTTTACGAAGTCACCCCTGGTACAACTGAAACAACCAAAATTTTTGTCTTCCCATATATTTGTTCTCACAAACAATACATATTAATTAAAATGTATCGAACAATTTTATTATATATTACATATACATATATATATATAATAATTAAAATAAAAAATCTGTGTGTTAAATTTAAATAATTAAATTATCGTGTTATTTTTTTTTCCATATGTTTCGTTTTATTTTTCGTTCATTCTAAATATAAACGATTTGATATATTATTAATGTATATATATTATTTACTTACGCGAATATAAAATAAAAGGATTTAATTGTAGATAGTTGAAAAATTTCTCTTTCGAATGAATACGCTTAACTCGTCGTATTCGACAAACGTTCGTTCTCTCCGGTGGTTCGTTTGCGACTATTATATATTTAACCTTTGTTAAAGTAAACCTATTGTTTACTACTCGGAATCGTCAACACTTTGTTATATATATATATATACATGTTTATATGATGCTAAACGTACAACTCGAATAAAAGCCACGACAGTTTACAATATTTATTTCAAGAATATTTTTATTTCAAGAGACACCACAGTTTTCTACAAAAAATTAAAAAAACCAATCTAAAATAAAGAAAAACAAACCAACGAATGAACGAATGAACGAACGAACGAACGAACGAACGAATGAACAAACACACGCGAAGAACATAGATAAGCATTGGACTGTGGAGTCGTGCAATCTTTTTTTCTTCTACCCTACACCCCCCCCCCTTCTTCCCCCTTCACCATCCTAATTTTACCCTAATGGATTGGAATAATTTCTGCGAGTGCGTTTGCGTTAATCCAGAACGTATTAAATGCAGAAAAAAACAAAAAGAAAAATAAAAGAGATAATAAAAAGTAACACGTATTAAATGCGTACTTTATTTTCAACGTTAATCTTTTGTTAAAACATTTATTTCAAGCTTCAAATTGTTCGATCCTACGGCTTATGTTCTTTTTTCAGTATTTAAAAATATAAAAAAAAAAATAAAAAATTGAAATATCTTCTCATGTATTTTAAAAGAGAACGGCAGACGCACACACGCACACACACACACACACACACGTATACGTCATACAGAAAGAGAGATAGAGAGAGAATCGAGTGTTTTTTCATGTTGTATAACTTCCAAATAGGTGGTTAACCTTTGATAAAAAAAAAATCAGAGCAGATTAAGGTTTACGCAATCATTTTTTTTTTTTTATGGTCGATGGAAAATGAAAGAGAGTAAGAAAAGAAAATAAAATAAAATACAATGAAATAATATATGAAATAAAAGAAAATAATGAAAAGAAAAGAAAAGAAATGAAAAATAAAATCTACGACGACGTGTCACGGTTCGCGCAAAATCGCGCGAGAGAGAGAAAGAGAGAGAGAGAGAGAGAGAGCGAGAAAAAAATTATTCATCTGGAAGAAAAAATCTCAGGACGCGTCAACGAGAAAATTCTTACGACCGAAGATCAAAGCCATTACAAATTCGTTGCTTTAAGAAGGGAAAACACACAAAAAAAAAAAAAGAACTGAAAGAAACAGAGAAAAAAAAAAGGGGTAGAAAATAGAGAAAAAAAAAGAAACAGAAAGATATGGTAGGAGAAGAAACGGAGAAAGATATTAAAGAAAAAAAGAAAGCCTCGGGCGTTTCCAGATCGAGATGATTTCTTTCCTTCTCTCTTTCTTTCTTCTGGAAAAAGAAAAATAGAAACAGGCCAAGAGAGAAAGAGAGAGAGAAATAAAAAGCTCTTCATTTTATCCAAGAAAAAAARAAAAAAAAAAAAAAAGAAAGGTGGGAGGGGGAAACATTTAAATCGATCCTGTCCCGTTCATCATCATAATCATAATAATTATTATCACGTATAATCAACGCGTATCTTTTTAATTAGATTACCAACAATCGTAATCAAAATAAATTAGGCTACTTTACATGGGGGGACGGGGAGGGGACACACACAAAAAAAATAAGAAAATGTATATAATTTAGCCTAATTTTTCGGATTAATTAGCAGGATGACAAGAGGGAAATTTTATCACTGGTTTAAAAACATACATATACCTAGTGTAACACGCATTAGGTATTTTATTTCATTCGTTACACGAATTATAATATTCCGTTATTAATTTCAATCAAAATGACTACGTAGCACTGTGAAAGAAATTAAATATTTTTATAAGAAAAAAGAAAAAAAAAAGAAAAAACTACCCGTTTTTGTTATCAAGAATTTATTTAAGTTTACGTGTTAGGGAAGAATGAAATTTTTCAAAGAAGTCACACTGTAGATACAACCCCTTTTCTCTCTATCTCTATCTCTCTCTCACTCTAACCTCTCGACAAATGACTTTTCTAACGAGCGTACAGGGAATACTTCTTCGAGATGTTTGCATTCTTACGATAGTTTAGGGAATAGGCATACTAGAACGACGAGTGCAACGTAATCCAGCGATAAAAATAAAATTTCATTCTGGAGATAAATAATAAAAGGGTGGGAGGAAGAAAAAAAAAAAAGGAAAAAAGAAAAAGTAGAAGAAGAAGAAGAAGAAGAAGAAGAAGTAACGAAGTTAGATAAAATCGAAATTTCGAAATGTTCATTAGTTTGAGTCCTCTCCTGCGAGACCTGGGTTTATAGTTTCTCGTAAAAATGGATCGTCAAATTTCTAAGAGAATCTTTCGAATCCTAATCGCCTCGTTTCAACTCATTTAATACTTAATCGAGTACGATTACACTACGCGTTGAAAGGTAATAACAGAAGTAACAGTTGTAACAGTAGTAGTAGTAGTAGTAGTAGCAGCAGCAGCAGGTGTTCGCAAGTTCCATCGTAGACGGATTAGACTTAAACCGAATTCGAAATGAAATTGAAGAAGGATTACGTTTAAACATACTAGAATAATATGTACACGTTGTTATTTTAAACAAAAATAATATTTATCATTTAATAAAACCGATAATAGAATATTCATCATTATTCAACAATTGTAATAACGTATTTAACACTCCCACACGTGCTTACATTTTTACACGAACATTTAACTAATATAAAATATTTACATTTTTGGAAAGTCTGTGTGTGATTCGTTCAATTAATCGTTGAAAAAAAAAAAAAGGTTAAAAACGATCTATTGTAATAATCCTCGCATTCTAATCTCTATATATATAAAAAAAAAAAGAAAATTATACACCCTTACGTATTGAGGGGAGACTCTAATTAACACGATCTCATTTAATACAATCCATTTGTCAAATAAATGAAATAAATTAAGGATAGAGTAATAAAAAAAAAAAAGAAACGCGAAGACAAAAAAAGGTAAAAGGAAAGAGACATCAAGCATTATGACACACTGTTTTATGAAAAAAGAAAATAAGAAAAAAGAAAGAAAAAAGGAAGAAAGTGAGATAAAAAGTGACAGAGAAAGAGAAAAAGAATTATGAAAAGATATATATATATATAGTTAAATATATAAAGTTATATATATATATAACCTAGGATTATTCATTTACATTTTTGGAAAGTCTGTGTGTGATTCGTTGAATTGATCGTTGGAAAAAGAAAAAAAAAGGTTAAAAACGATCTACTGCAATAATTCTCGCATTCTAATCTCTATATATATATAAAAAAAAAAAAGAAAATTATTCACCCTTACACATATTGAGGGAAGACTCTAATTGTCACGATCTCATTTAATACAATCCATTTGTCAAATAAATGAAATAAATTAATGATAGAGTAATAAAAAAAAAAAGAAACGAAGACAAAAAAGGTAAAAGGAAAGAGACATCAAGCATTATGACACACTGTTTTATGGAAAAAGAAAAAAACAAAAACAAAGAAAGAAAAAAGGAAGAAAGTAAGATAAAAAGTGACAGAGAAAGAGAAAAAGAATTATGAAAAGATATATATATATATATATAACCTAGGATTATTCAAAAGGTAGAGTAGACGATCCGTCATCGTTAGTAGAGATTTCTGGGGACATAAACTTATGCGAATACGAATACGAATACGAATGCGATATACGCTCGGTGCTAATCTCGTTCTTTAATTCCCTAGGTGAGTTTCGTGTAGGAAGAAACCAACAGAGGGGGAAGGGGGCGGGTGGGAGAGGGATAGAAAGGAGGACCTTTATGGTGAAGAGCCAACTCAACGTTTAACATTGTTAAGCTGAAACATTGAAGTAAGAGAGAGAGAGAGAGAGATAGATATAGATATAGTATCATAGTCCTTGAGTTCTACAAAGTAATAAGATAGGGATGGACATACCAAATTAGAAAGACAGAGAAGGACAATATCACATAGCCAGAATACTCTCAGGCTATCACCACTGGCTGGAATTTGGAGAAGATATTGGCTTTAACGTAGATACTCAAGGAGAAAGGACACAGGGTGTGAAATTATATATCCTTGAACGTAACAGTATTTCCTGTTATTTTATTCCTTAGTACTAGGACCTTCATTATTATATTCAATTAAAATATAATATGTGTTTATATTTTAATTAGAAAAAAAAGAGAAGAAAAATACGTAGAAAAAAGTTATTGTTCTATTTTATTATTAATTATATGATATCAACAACATATTCGTATAAATATAATATGAATATAACATATAAATAGGTGTGTGTATATATATATGTATGCTTTGTGATAATCATAATAGTAGCTCAATTAAATTTATTTACGAATACAAATAATTTCAAACGCGAAATAAATTCGTTTTTTCTAATTTTTTTTCAGAAGGAATTTATAATCCGACTGTGATAATTATTGTTATACGGTATAAGCCGTACGTTCCTTTTTTCTTTTTGTTTTTAATTAATATAAACATAAAAAACAATTTCTCTCTCTCTCTCTACCAGATATCTATTTCATATTATTAATAATTATTTCAATAAAACAATCGTGTGTGTGTGTGTGTATTTAAATATACAATATATTCAATCAAATATCATAAACTTCTAATAATTTTTAACGCGTTAACGTTAACATTTTTATTTTATTAAAAATATCACGTAATTGAGAAACGTATTAAAAATATGTATACTAATTTGTATTCTCACTCGAATCGTTTCACAAAATAAAATAAAGAAAAAAAAAGAAAAGAAATGACAAAAAAGACAAATGAAAAAGAGATTGGTAAGAGAATGAAAGAGAAAGAGAGAGAAATAAAAAAAAAATAATAATAAGAAAAAGAAGAGGATAAGAAAAAGGATTTAAGGTGAGATTTTTCCTTGAAAAAAAAAAAGCTCGAATGATAAAAAGCTTTTTACAGGGAATATCACAATACGTTCCAATTTCGGGGTCGCAAACGTCGAGTCAGATGACTCGCGTGTGTCAAACGAGAGTCACCCTCCCCCACCCCCACTCGCTCACCCTCCTTACACCCTTTTTGACACGACCCCTTATATACCGAGTTGAATTTTCCAGAATGAAAAAAAGAAAAAAAATAAAAAGCACGCGCACGCGCATCTATCCACGCGTACGTACACACACACACACACACACATAAAACACACACTTGACAGAGGACGTATATAAAATACAAGGACAATTCTCAACGTTTTTTAGGGTACTTTTTTCTCATCCCTTCAACGTCGCCGTGTCTTAAACTCATTTTCCAAAGGGAACCGAGTCGTCTAAGGAAAAGAAGGGAGGAAGGGGGAAAGCTCTCCTATTCCTAAGCGATTTATTATGTCGGTCATAGCAGGGGGTGGTAGTGGTGGTCTTACAGAGAAAGGGGGAGGGGGGAATAAAGGAGGAACGGGATGGAAGAAACAAACTACGTGAACTGATATGTAATCGTTTCTGTTCCCTTTTTAGTTTTCTCTAACCACCCACCGAGCAAGAACTAGATTGAGAATAGAAAGAAACAAAAGAAAGGGATAATCTAAGAAAGAAAGAAAGAGAGAGAAAGAATAAGAGAGAGAGAGAGAGAAAGAAGATCATGGAAAAAGATCATAGACCGATGATGGATCTCGATGTTGCGTGGGAAATAAATAAATCGAACGAACGAATCTATGAAGAAAAGAAAGAGAAATAAATAGAGAAAATGACAGAGAAAGAGAGAAAGAGAGAAAGAGAGAAAGAGAGAAAGAGAGAGAATGGTTACTACAATGGACGGAGCATGAATTTCATGACAGAATGTCCCGCATGAAAAATGTATCGTTCTTTCTCTCTTCTTTTCCTATCATCATACATCAAAAAGTCTCAACTTAGAAAGAGAAAGAGAAAGAGAGAGAATGACGAATCATTAATCATTAAGGAAGAAACGATCGGTTAGCCTCGTGAACTCCTAGTATGTTCCATGTGTAATATTTATAAGCAAGAGAGTTAAGGAAGGGTGGAAAAGAGAAAAAAGAGAGAGAGAGAGAGAGAGAGGTATGATGGGTCGGATAGAAAAAACTTACTAATAAAAAGAAAAAAGAATAAAAACAGGGGGTAAAGAGAGAAAGAGAGAGAGAGAGAGAGAGAGAGAGAGAGAGAAAATTATGCTTCGAGTGTTGTTGTATAGTCATGTTATTATCTTTTCCCATTACTTTTGTTTTTCATCTCGTTACTATTTCTTATCTTTTAATATTTCGATGAAATTCCATTTTATATGATATACATTTAATAAAACAAGAAGAAAAAAAAAATATATCTGGGGTTAGGGAGTGGGTGGGGGTTTTTTGGTTATGGTTTATGGGTATGGTTTTTTGGTTTTATGGTTTATGTATATATATATACACATAGTTATGATAAATGACGTTTATATGGACAAGTTAAGAATATGAGAATAGGTTAAAGGGAATAACTCGGAATAATGTGAAAAGAAAGTTTCGTTAGCGGAAATATGAAAGAACCGATTTTCTAAAGCAAAGAACGAAGAACCATCGTCGACTATTATAGGTGATGAATGACTCTCTCTCTCTCTCTCTCTCTCTCTCTCTCTCTCTCTCTTTCTCTCTCACTACCCGTTGCTCGAGTATGAAAACAAACGCGTATTCCCAAGTCGGGTCTATCAATTTTCAAACTATCCACCAGCTGTTTTTTTGCCCTTCTTCTTCTGCTGCAACCTACCTACCCCCAGTATTCTCTTTATTATTATTATTTTTATTATTATTTTCTTTATCTTTTCTTTACCGAATTTTACAAAGTTTTATTTGTTGCCAATAGTTTGACCACTTTTATTCACAGAACAGACACATAAAAAAACATCAATTATCTTACTCGTTGTTGTTATCTTTCGTTTTTGAAGTGTTTTTTTTTTCTTTTTCCTTCTTTTCGACACACACACAATCACACAGCCGTAGATAATAATAATATATATATTATTTAATAGAAATACTATAATTGGCATCGTTTCTAAAGTAAGAAAAAGGGAATATAAAGGAAAATAAACAATCACGATTCGCGATAATCCCGGAAACAGAAGTGGACTGATTAGCGTGGAAAAACTTTCCACTAATGTAAGGAGAAGAACACCCTCCAACCACCCACCCACCCTCTTTTCCATCGAGTTCGTTGGCACCGAGAAATAGGGAATGAAACTAAAGCGTAAAAGTTCACGGAGGAGGATATCATCCCCCTTTGTCCTTCTACGATTGGCTACCAGCCAGAAGAAGAATAGTGGTCCACCTTTACTCACACACACACCCCCCCTTCACCCCCATTTTACTCTTCTTCTCATCCGGTTATGCGAATGTGAAGAATGTTTTTTTCACTTTTTTTGTTTTTCGAATATTATAAGATAAATCAGAACAACTGTCTTTAAATGGGGTTTTTTTTTTGTATTTTTTTTTATTACATACCTTTCCCTTACCCTTACCCCACCTTTCCCTTCTTTATTTTGAAACACAATTTCGCATGGAAAATAAAATGATTCGATTAACTGTGAACGAACAAATATTTTTTATTGGATTATCTTTTAAAAGTCATTCGAAAATATCCATTTTTTTTTTTTTCAAAACTTGTAATGAAAATAATGTTTTTTTTATTCTTTGGCACAGAAGTTAAAGTATTACGATAGAATAAAATGAAATATAACGTTATAAACAATGATCTAAAAAGTTCGATGCAGAATTTATAATTCGTTATTAAATGTAACGCGTTTTTTTTTTCTTTTTTTAAACGATTATAAAATTAATCAACGCTTTATGAAAATATTAATTATAGAACAAAGAACATTTACTAGAGACTAAGAAGAAAAACTAGGAAGAAAGATAAAAAAGAAAATATACGGGGTAGTTAAAAAGACGTAACATCGATCGAAGAGTTAAAAGTTAAAATTTAACGAAGAAATAAAACAAAAAAGAAAAAAAAAGGGAAAAGAGAATGAAAATTAGAAAGAGAGAGAGAGAGAGAGAGAAAGAGAGAAAGCTAATAGTCTAACATCAAGGAGGATCTCATAAAAGACGTTCTTGAATGTACTACTAGTTTAACACCGTTATACTCAACGTGTTCCATTAAATTGCATCTCTCTCTCTCTCTCTCTCTCTCACTCACACTCTCTTGAATAGTTTCTCTTACATTCTTCGTTACTTTCTCTCTCTCTCTCTCTCTTTCTTACTTTAACTGATCGTTCCGTAAACTGTCACAAAGAAGTAACAAATCAAAAGAGAAAGAAAGAAGGAGTGAGAGAGTGAGAGAGAGAGAGAGAGTATATCACCTTTCTCTCTTACTCTAAACTAAAATAGTCATCAACGAATGTTGAATGTAAGAGAAATAGTGTCTCTTTCTAATTCAATCTTATTATTGTTAGTAACAGAGGTTCGTTTCCTCAAGGCCAAGTATCTTAGATTTTCTATAAGAGAAAGAGAGAGAGAGAGAGAGAGAGAGAGACTTATGAGATTGGTTCTCGTTATACGTGCCTGGACAAAAGCTAACTTCATCAACGTAACCTTGACGTCTGATATTCGAACACGATAACAGAGAATCGTTCCATTTCCTCTCATCGTTCAGGATTCTTCCTTTATAATAATGAGAACAATCAATATCTAGATCGTGTTCTAGTTTTCTTACATAACAACTCGATTATTATCTATTACATTATTTCTTTTTTTTCACGTTATTCAATCTTTAACCACACTTTCTCTATAATTAGAATAATTATTTTTGTAATATGACGAAAAGAAACATTGACATCGATGTTTTAAAAACACGATATATAGGGAAGGGTTCTTTCTGTTAAAAGAAGGACGAGTATGTAGTTTTTCTTTTTTTTTTTTTCCTCTCGATAAGTCAAAGTATATTTAAAATAAGGAAAAAATAAACTTAAAAAAAAGGAAAAGAAAGAAAGAAAGAAATATTCAAGAAAGCTTGCAACACGTATTTTAAATACTTTAAGAGTCGACTCTTACCAAAACCCTTTGAGTTTGTGTAAAGAAAAATAACAAGTAAGAGTTGTCGTTTTGACAGAAGTATATAAGTTAAAAGAAAAAAAAAGAAATTAAAGGAAAAGAAGAGAGAGAGAGAGAGAATGAGGAAAGGTTTGTACATCACTCGCAAACACACACCCACGTTTTATTTCTCTGTGTCCCTTCCTCCTTTTCTTTTTATTTTTCTTTTTTATTTTTCTTCTTCTTCTTCTTCTTCTTCTTTACTCGGTTCTTCTTTGGCGTTCGTCCCTAAGCGACCTAAATTCATGCACGCCAGGTAACATGCGATATGTGGAAGTAATCTTGGTAATTTATCTTCTTCGATAAAACTTCCCTTAGCAAAAGGGGAATAAAAATTTAAAAGAACTAGACTGCTAATGGCGTGACTAATGATATACGATGCGGTAAAAATCTTATATAGATGATAGTTCCTTCTACTGATAACAAAATAACTACTTTACGAATTTTATATTAAAACCAATTCAAGTATCCTCTATTAGAATGTAATTTCAACACGATTACTTGTTTATATTATCTTAATACTTAAGTAAGATAATTTCAACGAATTAATGAAAAACCAGGGGGTTGGGGGGGGGGGCCAGAGGTTGTTATGGAAAATGATTATTTTATTATGGAAATTTTTTCATAACGCTTTCATTATCTCGTGCTCGCTTAATTATTGAAAAAAAAACAAGAAAAACAAATGTTTTAACGAAGAAAATTTCTAATAATAATTGTGTAATCATTTCAATTAATTAATATTAATCCGTATTTGATTGTTTGTTTCATTTATCGAATGGGATCAGTGTTACACCATTTGCTTTCGAATTTAAAATTACTCGAGAGTCTTACTTTTCTTTTCTTTTCTTTCTTTCTTTCTTTTTTTTTTTTTCCACCGATAAAGTTATTCGACATTCATCTCGTTACACGTCGTTACCCATCGTCGTCCCTTTAACCAGCCCACCCCCGTCATGATTTTCCCCTTCGAAATATTTGCCGCCTGGTTTCGTAAAACGATGAATACGAAACGGATTCCACAAGCTGTAAGCAGAAACGATCGATGACTCTCGTTAAATGTTTAACGACCATCGACAAATTGATCCTGCATTATTTATCCTTTATCTCTCATTGTTCTTGTTCCTTTCACCATTATTAATTCAACTACCATAAAATATATTACAACTTATCCAATACTAAACGAATTGAAATCTTTTTCAATACGTTTTTAAACATTTATTTCTTTATACTCGTTTTGTATAATAATAATAATAATAACAATCAATAGTATTAATGGAAAATTCATTGAAAAATAATAATATTCAATTTCCAACAAAAATTCTATATAAATATCACGTATACGTATACGAATATACGAACATAACGAGCGTTGATTTAAATTTCATTAATAATGATTCAAGTAATTATTGTATTATATATTTATATATATATATAAATTAATTTACCGTTGTATTAAAGTAAATGAAAAAAAAGGAAAAATTTCAAGCTGATCGGATTAATTGTTGCAACGTAAAAGTATTTAACATTTTTTTTTTTTGGGTCATATCTTTCATTTTTCCTCAGACGATTGTTTTTACGTCAAATAACAATATATATATATAAAAGTATATAGAAATATATGATAAAACGTTGGTAATAGTAGACACGCTTTAATAAAGAAAAAGGAAAAATATTCGAGCGGATTAGTCGATATGATCTTCGTTGGTGTTCGTGACGTTCATGGTGGATTCTCGATTGAAAGAGGAGGACTTTCGACACCGTTACTACTTGTCGCATGGTCTGACCCAATAATAAAAGTTATCCACTACTCGTAAAATTCTACGAATCCCGCGTACTGCTGTACCAACACATTTTTCTTTTTTTTTTTTCTATAACAAACAAAATTCTACACACTAATTTATTAATATTACATACTTAGCATTGTAAAATTCCAAAGCTTTGATTTGCTTTTTCTTTTTTTATTATAGAATTCTTTATAATTATAAATTAAATTAAATTAAAACAAAATATAGAAACAAGAACAAGAATAATAATTAATTACAATTTCCAACTTTTGAAAATCATTTTCATATTTAATATAAACAATATTAACGATATCATATTATTTTTGTAATTTACCTGTTACGTTATACGTACACTAATTCATTTTTGTGATTGTTAAATCATTTGCAATGCGAAATATTATGACGATAATATTTTTCACGAGATTTGATTCGAAGATAAAAATCGTTTAGAAATAATTTAAAAGATAAGAATATAATATTAATAATTTACTCTCTGGTTATATGAATAGTTTTGTTTTCTAGAAAAATAAAATCGTTCGAATTAAAGAGAGCAGCAACCAATAATCATTTGTAACGTATTATAAGGTAAAGCTTGACGACAAAGTTGTACATTGTTATATAACGGGTCAACGATGGTGGTGTCCATCGGTCAAAATTCTCAATGGCTTAACAAAGAGAGAGAGAGATAGAGATAGAAAGCCTACCGGTTTCACCGTGTTCGCAATTGTATTCGGTGCGTTGCAACAATAGAGATTTAGGAATGCCTGGTCTGTTAAACAATAGAGCTTTATGTGAGCCTAAATCCACCACAATGGACGACGCAATGGTCTACCTCGGTCTACCTGCAAATACAAATCGATATTTGAAGGTATCGTTAGAGAAGTTACCCCGTTTCGTTACGAACAAGAACATAAACTTCTAACACCCTCATCTTACTCGATAAACCCTCCCCCTCCCACCTCTTTTGAAACCTTTTCAAAATTCTCGTATAAACGTATTCAATCAAAAGGTACAGAGTATCAATCTATACAAATCGAACAACAAAATAATAAAAGAAAAATACGTTCGCGATGGAAAAGTTAATACCCGTACGATTTAAATTTGATCAAAAACAAAAGTGATCATTGTATTTATTAAACAATAGTGTAATATGAATTATTGATAACTGTCGTTGATCATGAAAGCTAGTAACGATGATATTAATCTCTACAAATTGGATGGACAAAGATACATGTTCTCAACGTATCTACTACCTACTAATACTACTAATACTACTACTACCACTATTATCCTGCGAACGTAATTACGTTTATGAGATTTATTCGAGTGATATAAAGCAAATGTGTGGAAGAAATCGAAATGTCTATTCTCGGTGCTTTCTGATTAAAATCTGTGCGATTACGTTCGAAAGAGTCATATCCCATCCCTACCCACCCCCAACCCCACCCCCACACCCCCATCCCTTTTCTTTTCTTTCTTTCTATCCATCTTTTACTTGATCTTTTTTCTTCCTTCCTTTCTTTTCTTTTCTTTTCTTTTTCTTTTTCTCACCGGTTGAAATAAGAACGTCTGAATGAGTCAGTCGGCTGAGCTTTGTGATCACTTCGGATATTACTTTCATCGATCGGATACGTCATCGCAGTCATCCGTACCAAACTATCTTAATATACCCTACGCGAAATTTCTTTTAACTTAAATGTTAGAAGAGAAAGTGAGCCTAGCTTCTAAGGAGTCAACATAATAGATCTAAGAACGACTACACGATAGAATAGAATCTTCGATCTTATGTTAGAGAGAATACGTTAGAGACGTTTCTATGTCTGGGCAAGTACTTCCTTTAGAAAATCCCTGATAAATCTTTCGGTGCACAGTTTTATCCCTCACACTCTCTTTCTTTCTCTCTCTCTCTAGTTTTCCACACGGTCAAACTCGGAATTTCTTTTTTCCTTTTCTTTTTTGGAAAAATCTCAACCGAATAATATATCTATCGATCTTAAATGAATATCATTTTTTTCACGAATTAAATCAATGAAATAAGACAAATTGTGAAATTAAACATAAAAAAAAAAACACACACACATTGTAAAAAAGTAAGGAAATATTTTCACGTTTAATTAAATAAGATAATAAATAAATACTTGATGATATAGGTTCATAGGGAACTTGGACATGAAAAGAAGTAGAACTTAATTTAATTAATTTAATTAAGTATTAAGTTCTACTTCTTTTCATGTCCAAGTTCCCTATGAACCTATATCATCAAAAATTATAATTTTGGACGAGATAAAATACTGAATAAATAAATAAATACGTTTTGTTAAATGAACTTAACGTGTTCGTTGTGAGATATATAATTGTTAAAATTTAACCATAGATATATATATATATGGGATTGGAGATTAAAATAGGGGAAAGATTCTCCAAACGCATTAATCGTACATTCGAAAATGTCGTGACTCGACGCCATAACTTAGAACACACCACTCTGGCATTCCCCCTGTGATCTCTACCCCTCTCAACCCGTTCTCAGCCCGTTCTCTTTGGAAAATTTGCAACTACCATGCGGGAATATTACCCACGAGACAGTATCCATCCATCGTCGTCCTATCGGCTTTATGTATCTCCTGTATGGATCTATGCGAGGAATCGGTTACCACAACACGAAACAACGATAGATTAATGAATTATGCTAACCCGAAATTTGTTCAAAAATTCTTTTTACTTATTCAGTATTTTCTCTCGTCCAAAATTATAATTTTTGATGATATAGGTTAATAGAGAACTTGGACATGAAAAGAAGTAGAACTTAATTTAATTAAGTTGGACGTTTCGTCTCGTTTATTGGGACTTCTTCAGCAACTTAATCTTTAAAGTTCAGCGTCTTTTTTCTTTAATTCGACATACATTTCTCTTTATAATATTCCAACACACAATACATCTAAATTTCGTTAATTTGATCGTTATTATTCAAAAATCTCAAAAAACGTTTATTTTTTTTTTATTTTTTTTTTGAAAAATGATTTACTATCATTCCTTTTTATTTCGTTCTTTTTTCTCTTCGTCTTCTATTTTCTCTTTCAATAATTCAAACTATTTTCTTTACTTAACTCGTCAATTTAATCTATCTATCCAACGGAAAATGGAAATTGATAAGAAAAAAAGTCAAATTACTTTCTTTCTCATCTCGATGATCAAAAGAAAAAAAAAAAAAACTATAAATGAAGACTACAAGGGACTTTAAAGTTTCAACGACCTAGTATCCGTAAACGACGTTTTTCATAGATCAGCAAACGATTTAGAGGTAGTAAAAAGAATCGAAATTTTCTATTTTTCTCTTTCTCTCTCTCTCTCTCTCTCTCTCTCTCTGTCTGTCTATCTATCTGTCTACCTGTCTTTCTTTATCAACGAGATTCTTTTCACTTCAAAGATGTGTTCTAGAAAAAAAAAGGATGGAAAACATCTTTATCCGAGGTACATGATATCGAAAGAAATTTTCAACGTCCTCCTCCTCCTCCTCCTCCTCCTCCTCCTACTTTCGAATGAAATTTTTCGCTGTCGATGGTTATCAATGGAAATGATAGAAACAATACGAAACCAAAGTAAAGAAAGAAATATATATATAAAGGTAAGAGAGAGGAAAAATAGAAGAAACAAAAGAAAATAAAATAATACCAATAAAAAAAAAATATATATATATATATATATAAAGAAAAATGTGGAAAAATGGTAAATGAAAATAGAACAATTTTTCAACCATATAAGGTAAGATTACGCGAAAATATATAAGGTGTATCGTAAGATATATATCGTTGACTATCTCTCTACTCGAGTAAACTGGAACGTGACGCACTTGCACATATTCTATTATATACCCATCCCCCTTCCCCATCCTTTACCCCCCCCCTCTCTCTCTTACTCTCTCTTACTCTCTCTCTCTTACTCTCTGTGTCTCTTGATCTTGGTGGCAGGCAACCTGCCCAAGGATGGTATATGTTTCTCGTGGGTAAGCATAGTACTATACACATTGAGCTTGCATCGAGGCCAAAGGGGAACTATAAAGAGGGTAGTGGTCGCATAGGAAGCTTCTATTCTGGGTAAATGCGTATACAGAAACAAAGAGAGAGAGAGAGAGAGGGAAGGGGGGTGGGGAGAAGGGTAGAAAGATCGATAGTTCGTCTTTATCGAAAGAGGATCGACTTGAATTCGTAAATAAAAATGATGCCTGTCCTGATGAATACATATTTTCCTTTCATGATAAAAGAATAAATGTTTGCAACGAGATAAGGGAAGGAAGAGGAATAGGAAGAGGAAGAAGAAAAATAAAAAAAGAATGAGAAAGAGAATGTAGAAAGAAAAAAAAGAAGGGGTAAAAGGGAGAAAATAATATCTCGATCATTCGTTACTTTTTTCTTTGCTGCTTTTTTTTTTATTTTCTTTTCCCTCCCTTCATATTGTTTTATTTCGTTTTTCTTTTTCTGTCTTTCGTTCGTTCGCTTCTTTTTTTTTTTGTTTTGTTTTCTCTTTCGCTTCCCTTTCCCATTTGAATTTGTAAATAAGGAAAACGATAGGCTCGGGTTAATGATTTTTCACACACACGCCCTTCTTTATATTCCCATCCCGTCCTCTTTCCTCTTCGTCCCTTTTTATATTTTTTTTTTGTTCTCTTTGTCATCCTATTTCCACGCCCTTCATTCATTCCTATCACCCTTTTCTTTTCCCCCATCTCCTAGAGACTTTATATAACCTCTACGGCAAAAAAAAAAA
>NW_014569618.1:23621-25235 GCF_001313835.1 Polistes canadensis
TAATTTAATTATATAGATTATTAAACACTAGTCTAGATAGAATCAGTATATGATTACGTGTGATAAGATAAGATGTTTTAGGATTAAATTGTATTGTAATATGTTAAGTTTTATTGAAATGTATGACCCTGTAAAAAAGATAATATGTATTGACGCGTTAACTGTAAATGATCAAGGTAAAAAATTAGAATTTATTGTAATGTTTATATTTATTAACAAGTCATAATAAAATTTTTAGTTGCTGATGAAGTCCCCAGTAAGGGACGAAACGTACAACTAGTTCAAAATAAATTGTTCATCAGATTTATTAACCGCCTATAATTCCCTTTGAAACTTATATATTAATTATATTTAATGAATAATATTTATTTAGTAGAATTTCAGATTGTTAGATATAATCAACGTTAAATGAGACAATCGTGATTGTAGAAATGTAATACTTGGGAAAGGGACTTCCATCGTTCTCTAACAATTCCTTCGAAATCCTAGGAAATCCCGATTCGCATGGTCGAACGAACGAACGAACGAACGAAGGAACGAAGGAACGAGTCCTTCGCAAATATCACCAAGGAACTATCTTGGTGACAGGAGATTTGTACTCTGCCGACGCGAGACGTCCGAATTACGAAGTAGAGCTTTCCTTCCCCAAATAAGACGTTCTCGCTAATATCGTTATTTCCTTGATTTCTAACCTCTCACTATAGTATACTTATCTCTCTCTCTCTCTCTCTTTCTACCCCAAACCATCAATTTCATACCCAACCTTAATTTCACGATCCTTAATTAAACAATAAATCTGACCCTTTGTCTACAATTCTATTAAAAATAATTCCTCCTTCTCTACCTTCGATGTGTGTGTATGTGTGTGTGTTCAAGGTTCGATTTATTTAATTAAGAAGTAAACTAAAAGTTTGTCAGTTTATTTTTATTATAATAATATTTACAAAAAAGTATAAATTTTAAATACACACAAAAAAATAAAAAGAATCCATTATACAGTTTATACAAACAATTTATAATACAATAAGCCCACTAACTTTTGATTCATCTTACTTCTTCTATTTCCATTATACTTCTTTAAAGTCTCGGATGAGCAACAGTTATTTCCCATTTATAAATATATATATATATATTTTAATACTCTACTTCTTCGCGAGCGCGGCATTTTCATTTTAAACCATATGGCGTTGCGAATAGGAATTTCTTGAGCTTTCTCAATATCCTTTCCGGAGTCGGCCGGAGCTGAGCTTAGCTGAGCATGGGAAACGTCTTAAGCGTCCCGAGTGGATATTAACGTGGAGAAGATCTTCTACGATATAATGATCTTCCAGAAACTTCTATACCCAAAACTTTATTAAGATGTTAAAGGGGGAGGGGGGGGGGGAAATGTGTATCCTCGTATGCGTTAATGGCTTTACCAATTGTTATCACCTTTCCAATTATTTTAGAAATGTATTATCTCTAACTGAAACAAATCCCCAACCCCACACCCTCGTTCGTAATTTTTCATTTAATTTTGAAACAAATTGTGTTACACGATAACGTGAAAAAAGTCAAACGTGGGTAAGTGGGATAAAATTTCATAAGTACGACCAATATTTTAAAAACTGAAAC
>NW_014569618.1:26716-31796 GCF_001313835.1 Polistes canadensis
ACGATAACGTGAAAAAAGTCAAACGTAGATTAATGGGATACAATTTGATAACTATGACGAAATATTTGAAATGAGACAAATTCATTGTTAAAACGTATATGTGTATGTATGTAATATATTAGACGTGCTTATAACGAAGCGAGTTTGTAACGAGAATTTCACGGTAATCTGGATCTATCTAAACGACAAAGGAGTGCGAGCAATGCATCAAGCTACATAATTCCAATCGCTAACGAGACGGACCGGTGGTATTCTACCAGCATGATGAGAACACGCTCGAATAGACAAAATCGTCAGAGCCTACAGTTAGCCTATCACCCAGTTGCGCCTACCTATTCGCACGTAAATCCAACGAATGCTTTGTGGAATCAATATCTCAATCATGTTAACTGTCAAGATAACATTGATATTGCTATATCTCGATCCCCCCCTCCTCCCTCCCTCTCTCCCCTCTTTCTTCCCCTACTTCTGATTCTAAATTTACCGGAAGGATTATCTTCCCGTTCGATTCACTCATTCATTCGCATTTTTTTCGAATGAAGATTGTATCCGTAAAAAGAAAAAAGAAAAAGAAATACTTTTCCCGATTTCGGTTTTTCTTTTTCTTTATTTAGAACAAGATTTACGGATTGAATTAATTCAACTGTAAATTTGATTACTATATATATAAAATTTAAGTATTATTTGTTTCGAATGAAGGTTGTATCCGTAAAAAGAAACAAAAAAAGAAATGCTTTTATCGATTTCAGTTTTTCTTTTTCTTTATTTAGAACTAGATTTATGGACTGAATTAATTTGACTCTAAATTTTTGATTATTATATATAGAAAATTTAAGTATTATTTGTTTCGAATGAAAGTTGTATCCGTAAAGAAAAAAGAAATGCTTTTCCCGATTTATGTTTTCTTTTTTCTTTATTTAAAACTAGATTTACGGATTGAACCAATTTGACTCTAAATTTTGATTACTATATATATATAATTTAAGTATTATTTGTTTCGAATGAAAGTTGTATCCGTAAAGAAAAAAGAAATACTTTTACCGATTTCGGTTTTTCTTTTTCTTTATTTAAAACTAGATTTACGGACTGAATTAATTTGACTCTAAAAATTTGATTACTATATATATAAAATTTAAATATTATTTTTTAAAAAACATATATGTGTTGGGTTATATAATTATTTAATAAAATATAAGTAAATATTAATTCCTCTTATTCTATTCGAACTTACGTTCAAACAATATTTGTAAATCATTAAAAAAAATAATGAAATCTAGTGTTAACATTCTATCCAAAGTTGTCCTTGTTAAAATATTATAAAACAAATGTTAATAAAAACTAGAAAGAAAATACGAAAACGGTTCGTTTCCATCGTTGAAAAGAGAGATATGAAAAATTTGTTGAAAATAAAGCAAACGGCCACGTCGTCTTGAGAGATTCGAAAGAGAAACGAAAGCAAGCTAAGATAGCAAGCTAGCTAAGGTGTCAACGTCAGAAGTACTGCTTCACGGTAAAAGAAAATGCAAAGAGAGAGAGAGAGAAAGAGACAGATAGATAAATAAAAAGAAAAAGATATAAAAAAGGAAAGACGAAGAATGTAATTGAAGTAAAAGTATACTCGCGATTTCCAAGGACGCGTGACGTTTCGTTACCATCCCTTTGCTAAATTGCAATGAAAAGCTAAGAGAAGTATAATATATATATATATTAAGAGAGAAAGAGATAGAGATAAATTTAAAGAGAAAGAGAGAGAGAGAGAGAGANTGCAATGAAAAGCTAAGAGAAGTATAATATATATATATATTAAGAGAGAAAGAGATAGAGATAAATTTAAAGAGAAAGAGAGAGAGAGAGAGAGATAGATAGAAAATTAACAGCAGGTTCTTGAGCGATTACTTCACCGCGTGCCATCCTCATACACGGTACTCTAATTCACAAGTCTCTAGTCTAGCACTATTACAACTGTCTCATTCAATTCCCATGGTTTTGTGATGGTACGTGACGATCTTTCGATGTTCCAAACCCCAAACCCCTTTTGAGTAAAATTACCAGCAGAGTTGTAAAGTCGAGTTACGGGTTTTAGTTGGTGGTGGTGGTGGTGGTGGTGATGGTGGTGATGGTATATGTACTTTAATGCTTTTCAATAATCTAACCACGTTCGAGTATATCTAACTTCGATCTAATGTTATTTTATCTTTAAATATAATTTTACTTTGGTGGTGATGGTGATGTTATGGTGGTGGTGGTATCGTTAAGATTTCCCTTTTAGACATTGAAGAAACAAGATTTCATATTTTAACACGCGTAATCATATTATTATTATTTATCTTATATCTTTTGAGAATTCGGTTTGTGTTTATCTAAATATTTAAACAGGATCTTTCAACGATGTTAATTAAAATTATTTGACGACAATCTACGTGAGTATTCATCGTGTATTCAATCAAATTTCTTCAACGTGAAACCAGTCAATCCTTTTTGTGTAATTCAAATAAGAATGGGTTTATATATGATGATTGAATTAAATTAAATTAAATAAATTACGCGCGTGGATTAGTTAAAGCAAATAGAATATGGGTAAACTTTTCTTGACTCGTAAAGGAAAAACAAAAAAGATACTTTCTTTATAAACGTATGTTACAGTTAATGTTGAGATTACGAGGATTTTAATAAATCAAATACATTATTCGAATATTTTAAAGAACGATTCGATTAATCTATAAAATAATATTCATTTTTGATTTCGTTTTTAAAGGTTAAGGGAAGGAAAAAAAGAATGATTTGAAACTATTGCAAGTAAAACTTAGAAATCATGAAAGTTAAAAATTTCTAAAAAATATATCATTTAAAAATCTACAATCTCCGATCGCAAAATATATATTCCAATATCATAACACTCGTAAACATAACAAAAAAAAAAGGGTTAAAACTTGTAGCCTATGAAAAATAATCTAGATAAAGAAAAAAGTAAATTTTCACCGTCTAAGATTAAGAGATAGAGTGAGATAGAGAAAGAGAGAGAGAGAGAGAGA
Source organism: Polistes canadensis (assembly GCF_001313835.1). Classification (NCBI taxonomy): domain Eukaryota; kingdom Metazoa; phylum Arthropoda; class Insecta; order Hymenoptera; family Vespidae; genus Polistes; species Polistes canadensis. The sequence continues at coordinate 29,749 of NW_014569618.1, forward strand.
GAGAGAAAGATAGAAAGATAAAGAGAGAAAAAGCTCTTATTTTTTCTCTCATACCACGTTGGTTATACTATTTTATACTAGAAAGACTTTTATGCTCCTTCGTAAACCGAAACGCGAGCCGTATTTTCGAAAGTTTCACGAAAACGATTTATGGCACGCCCGGTGATACGATGTAAATCTCGGTGTCTTATCTCGCAAACGTTTTTCGCCTATCCCACTCTTATGGTATTATAAAAAATAAATTCCCTTCTTAGTCGGTATAAACTATTACAAGGATATAAAAATCCGGCAGAGTGTAGTGTGATATGGGAGGGATGATGAGGAGGGGAGCGGGGAGAGAATTTAAAAAAAAAAGATCGGATAAAATAATTTACGACATCGTGATGGTGTTAGAATAAACGTGATGGAAAATGAATCGAACAGAAAAAAAAAAAAAAAATAGAAACAGCAAGAAAAAATAATACACATCGATGACGAATGAATGAACAAGTTAAATGAATAACGATTGAAGTGCAATGGTTTGATTGTAACCGTCGTACTTTCCCATGACACCTGTGAACAAAAATTAGTATATATCTCGAGCGGTCAAACAAACAAACAAACAAATAAAAAAAAATGAAAGTAAACAAGCGTAAAAAGTAAAGTTGAAAAAAAAAAAAAGAAAAAAAAATAGGAGCAGAAATCTGGAATCGCGTGCAACTGCATAATAACGTTAAACGCAACGGGGTTAGTAAATTATCCATCACTCGGAATATTGGCAAACGAATGCATGCATAGGCGCATGCATACGTGCAAACGAAAAAAACATTACACACACACGCAAACAGACACACTGAGAGAAAATAAAATCAACCGAACCGAATTCCCCCGACCCGGTCGCATCGAAATAAACTCTCGGCAAAGTTTGGCCATTTTCTCGTTCCATTATATTTTTTTTTTTCTATTTTTTTTTTTTCGTGCGCGCAATACCCCACGTTTCATATGAAAGGACATAATTTTGACCGAAAACCACTCTGGTATAACCAATTTCTATTTATTTACTCAACGTTGTATACTATACAAACTTTATCATGCGTATAATATTTTATCCGTGCCGATATACAACTAATCAATCACATTTAATATTACTATTAATATATATATATCATTATTATTATATATTATATATTATTATTATTTTTTTTTGGTTCTTTTTTCAACGAATAATATTATTTATTAAACTATATTCCACCAATGTGAGTTTTATCATCTAACCGAGATCATAACGAAACATGCTACAATTTTTCGAATAAACGTATCAAGATAAAGATTGAAATAGATATATCTTTAGGGAAAGAGAGAGAGATAGATAGATAGATAGATAGAGATGAAAAAGAAAAAAATGAAAAAAAAGGATAACATAGAAACGAGGGATGAAAGTGCACTACGACGAACGTTCGTTCGTTCGTTCGTTCATTCATTCGTTCCGGATGAGACTGCAGCAATAAATAAAAAGTATTGTTGCTCTCCTATGGTTGAAACGGACCAAGAATTGTTCTTTTTCTTTTTTTTCTTTCTTTCTTTCTTTTTTTTTCTTTTTCATTCTTTTTTTCACAGGATTCTAGTGTTTATTGGACTTGTTTCGCGGGCATAAATAATGCTGGCTCACCGCTGGAAAAGCTCGTAGTAGACTGTGTTCTTTCTACAAAACTGCAACTACCTCCTCCCCCCCCCCACCCACGTATCCCTGTTCCACCACCACTTTCTTTCTTTGTCTTTGTCTTTTCCGTTTTTCTTTCATTTCATTCTACAGAACCAGTGAATCGTAAAGTTGCTTCAACATTCGCTAACTCGACCGTAACCTTGCGTGTTAAGTCTTTCCAGTCGGTAAGTCCGACGATTATCCTAAGTCATAGAAAATGTAGAAGTCCTTCAACGCGAGCATAAAAATACATCCTTTTTAGAAATTTTTATTAAAATATTACAACACGAGAAATATTTAACGAATGAAAATTGTACGCACGATCAAAAAAACCAGAATAATAATATATTAAATAATAATAATATAT
>NW_014569618.1:32511-35493 GCF_001313835.1 Polistes canadensis
CTTTTCTTATGAATAAATAAAAAATAAATCGATGTCCCTAAGTTTTATATTTCTCTCTCTCTCTCTCTGGTGTCTTATAAAGTAGAAGAAAAAAAGAAAAGAAATATTTCGGACCTATATAAAAATGAAATCGCATAATCATACGAAGAGTGTATTAACAAGATATTAATTTTTAACATATAAATTAAGTTTACGCGTATTAATTCTTTTATTATGAGTTATGAGTTTCTTTCTTTCCCACCACCCCTCCCCCCACCCCTTTAAGATAATTTAAAAAAACGATCATTTTATTTGTTTCACTTTGGAAGATCGATTTTTTGTTTTTTTTTTTCCACACACACACAGATTTTCTTCATGAATTATTATTACTTCGTACTTTGTCGTTAGTTGCAATCAGGTATTACTTTATTCATTCAGGAGTTTGATTCTAGGCCAACTATTTCTAACGAAGAGGCAAAGCAGAAGAGTAGACGAAGCCATCGGCTTCGATTAAAGTTGAGTGCATTCTACTGTACTTGTTTACATCGTAAATATCCTTAGTTAATCGTTTCAAAAAATAATATTATATTATAGTTTTATAAAGAGGATAAAAAAAAAAAACGTCAGGGAATAAATCAATTTTCATTTATCGTGTATTATAATAAACTATAATTTACAATTTCACGAATCAAATATAATATCTTCCTATTTTTTTGTTTTTTTTTTTCAATTATTTTCAATCGAAAACAAAAGTTGTTGTCAACGCTAAAATCGGTGTATAATTATTTAATACAATCATTTCATTTCCACCCTTCTTTTCTCTCTCAAAGAAGAAGAAGAAGAAGAAGAAGAAGAATGAAAACGTTGAGAACAATTATTATTGTCGCGAACAATTATAATGATCGATTAAAAATAATATAAAAGTAAAAAAAGAAACAAACAAAATGATAATAATAATAATTATTATTATTATAATGAAATATCCATGGGGGAAAATTTGAAACTAATATAGTGATTGGATCCTTCGTGAAGGTTGAGAATCTCTGTATACAATTATGAGATAATTATTCCTTTCCCCGAGAGTAAGAATTTCCCGTAGCTCGAAGTTGCTTTGCGATTTTACCCCTACTCCCCTTTAATACCCCCCCCCTCTGCCTCCCTTTTCTCCCTTTTCTCTCTCCCTCCTCATCCCTATTCCACCCAGTTTACTTCTCATTCTACCTCTTTCTCTTTATCGTCTCTTTCCACGCAATACGGATTTGCACTACCTACTCTAGTTCAAAATGAGCCTAATAGCGGGACTCGTCCAATCCAACGCACTCACGTTAGTTCGTTTTGCTCGTAGGTATTATGCTTATGACGTTTTATCGATCCTATAATAGTTTTTTTCTTATTATTATTATTATATTTTTTTTTTCCTTCTATTTTTCTTCCCGTTATCTGTCTTTCTCTATCTATCTATCTCTCTCTCTCTCTCTCTTTCTCTTTCTCTTTTACTTTTTTCATCCAACGTATTCTAGGGGTAGACAAAAAATCTTCGTTGAAAATATTGTAACGTTGATGTAGGTATATATGATAAAAAAAGAAAGAAAAAAAAAATAAAGAACATAATCGACAAATAAGAATTTATTCGAAAATATTATAATTTAAAATATTATATTAATTATAAAATATTATATTAAATTATATACGCTTAAATAAAAATTCGCGATAGATTTTTATGTAAAATTGTTTTAATTATTAATTAAACGAGAAAAATGAAAAGAAAATAAAAAGAAAAGAAATGAAAAGACAAGAACATAAAATAACGAACTTAACTATCGATATCAGAATATCGTGTTATTTTTTATTAGATTTATTTTCTTTTCTATAATTATTATTTTCTATCTTTCTTTATTTCTTTCTTTAAGAAGAAAATCTTATTGCTATTGAACCCCAAAGCAACAACAAGATAAAAATCGATGATCATTCGAAAAATTTTCTTCAAACTATCATACTTCCTCTTAACCTTACTTTAAACTTTCGACAATCTTATCATCGTCTTTCCTAACGAGGTAAACTTATTCGAAAACAAGAGAGAGTGAGAGAGAGAAAGAGAGAGAGAGAGAAGGGTCGGGTGGTGAGGGGCGTGAGGGGGAAGGGGAACGTAAACTCGATTGTATTCTTAAGACAACGTCCATTAAAAATTTCGATTTTACCTTCTATTTTGATTAATAGTCATCTAACTTCGAGTTGGTGATAAAGAAAACTAGAAAAATAAAGAAAAAGAAATAGAAAGAGGGAGAGAGAGAGAGAGAGAGAGAGAGAGAGAAAGGAAGGATGAGATCGTGCAAACAGGAATTCGGTTCATCGCCATCTTTACCCCATAAACTACGCGATCTCTATTTCGTCTCTCAACCCCCCCCCTACTCCCCTTATTCTCGAACATTTTTCGAAAAAGAGAAAAGAAAGAGAAGTGAGGTCCTTAGAATCTCCAGGGTCTGCGTGCACCTTTGACCTATTTCTGACCCCATGCGATCGGAGCCAACGAAATATAAGATAAAAGTGAGAAAAATGCGTCTTCTGTCGACTCTATTCATGGGGAAGATATATCGAAATCCAAAATAGATAAGAAAAGTCAAACAGAAATTTTTATTTTTTTCTTTTCTTTTCTTTTTTTTTTATTAGTCTCTTTTTCTTCTCCTCCTACCCCCCACTTCCACTTCTATCACATATATAGATAATATTATATAGATTGATCACATCCCTTGAGTCTTTTGTTTAGATATTTTTTCTCAATGATACGAGTTAAAAAAAAGTAAATTACAATTGTAATTAAAAATTAATATATATATGTATACTAATTTAAATTGAAATATTGGTTAAATCTTTTTTTATTCGTCTCTTTCCCCTTCTCCCATCACTTCTATCACATATATAGATAATATTATATAGATTGATCATATCCCTTGTGTCTTTTGTTTAGATATTTAGTTTCAATTATACGTGTTAAAAAAAAGTAAA
>NW_014569618.1:35680-43545 GCF_001313835.1 Polistes canadensis
TCTTTTGTCTACATGTAGAATACTTTTTCGAGTTATAAATCGATTTGCAAAATTATGAATCGATATACAAATATATATATGTATATTCATTTAAATTGAAAAATATTGATTGAATCTTTTTTTATTCGTCTCTTTCTACCCCCCTCCCACCACTACTTTTATCACATATATAGAGAATATTATATAGATTAGTCATCCCTTGTCTTTTGTTTAGATATTTTTTCTCAATGATACGAGTTAAAAAAAAATAAATTAATATTGTAATTAAAAATTAATATATATATGTATACTAATTTAAGTTGAAATATTAATTGAATCTTTTTTTATTCGTCTCTTTCCCCCTCCCTCATCACTTCTATCACATATATAGATAATATTATATAGATTGATCACATCCTTGTGTCTTTTGTTTAGATATTTAGTTTCACAATTATACGAGTTATAAAAAAGTAAATTACAATTGTAATTAAAAATTAATATATATATGTATACTCATTTAAATTGAAATATTAATTAAATCTTTTTTTATTCGTCTCTTTCCCCCTCCCTCATCACTTCTATCACATATATAGATAATATTATATAGATTGATCACATCCCTTGTGTCTTTTGTTTAGATATTTAGTTTCAATTATACGTGTTAAAAAAAAGTAAATTAATATTGTAATTAAAAATTAATATATATATGTATACTAATTTGAATTGAAATATTGATTGAATCTTTTTTTATTCGTCTCTTTCCCCCTCCCACCACTACTTCTATCACATATATAGATAATATTATATAGATTAGTCATCCCTTGTCTTTTGTTTAGATATTTTTTCTCAATGATAAAAAAAAGTAAATTACAATTATAATTAAAAATGAATATATATATATATATGTATATTCATTTAAATTGAAAAATATTGATTGTGAATATATATAATAATATTATAACGCTAAAGGAGAAATAAAAATCATAGAAGAGAAAAGAAAGATAAATGTAAGATAGAAATTCTTTTTATAAATAACATCTGAGAAAATATATATAAAAAGAGGTGAGACGGGTAGAAAAATCTTCTTTTAAGTATAAAATGCAAAACATTTTGTGGTTACGTTTTCTTTTTATTTACGATTCCCCAACCCCAGTCTTTTCTCTCTCATTCTCTCTCTCTCTCTCTCTATCTCTATCTCTCTTTTTGTTTCTTTGCCCGTTTTCTAGGAAGCCTACGTGATCTTTTTCTCGGTTTACCACGCGAAACGATAAAAATGTGGGACTACTAGAGCAAGCATATTTTAATTTAGCATGAAAACGATGCTGCTAAAACATCGTCGTCTTTTTCTTTCTGTTTCCTACAGGCCAACGTCTTCTACATCCGTTCCTCTCTCTCACTCTCTCTCTCTTTTCTTTTTCCTTTGTACTCTTTTGCTATTTCTTATTTTTCTTCTCTCCCTTTAGTTTTTTTTTTCTTTCTTTTTCTTCTTTTTTTTTATATCCATATTCTCTCCTCGTTCTCGCGCAGCTGCACAATTCCTGCTGCTGGGTATTTCTCTTCTTCTTCACTCTCTCTCTCTCTCTCTCTCTCTATCTATCTCTTTATATTTTCTCTTTCTTTTCCTATGTGTGTGTATGCATCATCACAACGCTAACGAAACCGCGTAGATATATTATTTTTATTATACTAAAATGGCGATATTTATAAGGAAATTATTTCTCATTTTCTTTAACCAACCCACCCCCACCCACAACCTCCCCCAAACAAATGATATCAACGTAGAAAGCAATCAATTTGAGAATATCATTATTATTATTATTATTATTATTATTATTATTATTATTAAAATAATTAACAAACAGATGGGTGAATACGCTTTTGTTTTCTTCCCATTTTCTTCTTTTCACACACAATTCAATTTACAATGATTAATTATCGTTATAGTTGTATTTCAAATCGATGAGAATGTATTATTCTTCTACTCGTTCGTAGAACTTTTTAATAAAGAAATACTCATTAATTACTATTGCATTAACATTCGTGCTTTTGTGTCACCCCCTCCCTCCCACCTTCTCACCTCCCCGACACGTTTTCTTGTTTCTCGTGTATTTAACATTGTCTTTTAACGAGATCCTTTTACTCTCTTTTACTACTTCCTCTTCTTATTCTTATTCTTCCTTCTCTTTTACAAAGTGTTGTTTCTTTCTAACTATTAAAACGAAATGCATTAAAAAGAAAGAGAGAGAGAGAAAGAGAGAAGATAAACTAAAGAAAGGAAGAGAAAGATTAACTGGGAAAATGTGTTTTACTTAAATTACAGGCCAACCTGATTTAAACGGGCTTAAAGTTCGACGATAAAAATAAGCTCCGATCAGGATGCCATCAGCCATATCGAACATTCCAATGTGCTCGAAAAAAAATTTAAATACTCTCCCTAAGAATGTTCCCTTCTCTCTCTCTCAATATTCTTCTTCTTATTTTTTTTAACGTGTTGATAGAAAAAAGTAAAATGTAATAAAAAAAGAAATGAAAAAGAAAAAAAATAGACAACAGCTCAAACAAAATTGTCGATAGTTTTCTTTTCATTTTCATCCACCTCCAACATTCTTCTTCTTCTTCTTCTTCTTCTTCTTCCTCATCTTCTTATTTTTCTTCTTCGTCATACTTTCGAGAACCGTACCAAACGACATAGATTAAAATTGACATAGATTACGATTATGATGAGACCATTTAAAAACGAATTTTATAAGATCAATAAATGAATGATCGAACGTTTAATCGAGGCACGAGGAAAACTCGTTGATTACTTTTACTATCACTTTGAAAGAACAAATGTAAATGATAGAAACTAAGATGGATGGATGGATGGATGGATGGATAGATGAATGAATGAATTGATGGATGGATAGATAAATAAAAAGAAAAAAAGAAGAAGAAGTTTTGGTGGAATATACCGTTGGTTTCTATCCAGTAAGAGTCAAGTTCCGAAACTCGAACTACATCGCGATAATTAGAGACTGTTTCGTGAAACGTAAGGGAGAGGGGTGGGTAGTTTAAGTTTCGAGTAACTTCAACGACTCATCCTTATTCCCTTTACTCTTTCTTCCTCAACATCCCGTTTCTCCATCTCTTTACCCCTCCCCACTCTTTCTCTTCTCACCTTCTATACGTTCAAATACTCACTTCACTTCTACTATATATATATATTTGCTTCTATCACACTTTTACATTCCCACCATACACAAATTTCGTTTCCTTAAATGCCACAAACATTCCATTCCAACCTCCTTACCCACCTCTCTCTTTTTCTATCTCTCTCATTCTCTTTCTATCATTGTCTAACACACACAAAAACACACAGTCACTTTCACACGTATACTTTAACTTTAAAATTATTTTCAATACAAATGCCATAAGGAAGAAAGTTAATAACGGTATGAATCAACTGAATGATATCTCAGCTCGGCCAGGTGGAGAAACTTTTCACTCAAGAGAAACATTCCTCTCCCTCTCTCTCTCTCTCTCTTTCTATCTTTCTCACTCTCTTTGTGTCCTTTTATTTCTCTTTCTCTCTTCTTTAGTCTACCCCCATTCTCGATTTTTGTCCGTCCGTGTCAATCGTAATACGCCAGAGTACTCTCCTTTCTTTACTAATTTTTCTATCCTTTTTTTTCTCCCCCTCCAACCCCCACTTTCTCTTTCTCTCTTTCTCACTCACTTCTCTTTTGTCATTTGACTCGAGAAGTTACTCTCTTTCATTTAAAAATTAATTAGAAAGAAACTTTTCGTTAAACTTGAATGCCAAGGTAGTAAGATGGAAGCCTTGGCATCGACTTATCGAAGATATTTAATTCGATTTACATTTTCTTTTTTTTTTATATTTTCATTCCCTTCTTTTTCTTTTTTATATTTCTAACATGAGATCAAATTTATGACTATAGCTTCAATTACTTATTGCATATATATATAGATAATATAATAATTTTCTAACTTTAATTTTAATCGTCTTTGTCGTTAATATCTTTTTTGTTTACGTTCGAAAAGTTAGCCACGTGCTTTCAGTATTAATAAAAGTCAAACATTTGATATACTTAGCTGTTATAAAAGCATGAAGAAGAAGTGTCACGAGAATTTCAGAAGATGGGGTAAAATGTTTATCTAATAAAACATAATATCGAAATTAATTAATATATTCAAAGTAAATGAAAATATATGTAATGTTTAAATAAATGTATATACGTTGAAACAATTTTAAATATTAGTAGAATGTATTAGAATATTCAAATAATTGTCAATTAATTAATAGAAGTGTCTATTGTTGTTTAAAAGCTAAGAGTATATGATCTATGTACCGTCCTCTTCAAAATCCACCGTTTGACTGGCACTTTGTTTTCTATGAAAGTACTTTTATTGAATGTTGTTTACATATGACTTTCAGAAGAATACATTTTATTTATTACGAATATTATTTTCGTAATATTATACATATGTAACCGAACAACTCTCAAGAAATTTCCCATTCCTACTACTTTTTTCATAAACAAATGCATCTAGCAATACTATCGATCGAAATAGTTCATCGCACACATACACAAATACACATAGGTACATCACACTAACACTAGAACCTTCGATATCTCGTTTAACTGTCTATGGACTGTAAGTAGGTTCTATCTCACTCTTCCTCTGCCCACTTTTAAGATTTTTATTTCTATCTCTCTCTCTCTCTCTCTCTCTCTCTCTCTTTTCATATTGTTTCATAAAATTTTATCATCACCATCGCCTAAGAAATTTCATTTCAAAAGATCGATATCAATGATTATTATTTTACATGAATTTGAATTATTTAATCGAACAAATTAATTTTCTTTGTTTCGATAAAACATTGATTTTTACCGATAATGAGCTTAAAATAGTACAAATGAATTTTGAACGATATGTAGGAAGTAGTATAATCAAGTTTTTGATCCGACATTGATTTTTACCAATGGCAGGAAGTAGTACAAACGAGTTTTTAGTCAGACATCGATTTTCACCGATCTTCGTAAGAAAATTATATTAGCAAATTTGTTACTATCAATTATTTATAACAATCTGTTTGCTTTTTAATATTGATACGCATGGAAATGTATAAAATATAAATTAAAATGTCAATTCTCGGGTGAAATCAATTTCCACATAATTTCATACAATCAATTGTTTATAACAAATGCATCAATTGTTATTAAAAATATAATGAAAAGATAGCCGAAAGCTTAACGAATAAAATGAATGTTTTACCAATTTTCTACGATTAATAGTTTCGGAGATATTACAATTTTAATTTACTACCGTAGATATAATTTTTTGTTGAATGAAACTACTGACCCAGTGACCTACATAAATTCCAAGAAATTACGCCCGCCTTACTACGGTTACTACGCTTACTACGAGTAGTAATCACGTGACCCACTCATACCACGTGCTTCCAAATAATGAATAGAAAACTTTAAATGCTCGTATCTCAGGAACAAAAAATCGTAGAAACTTGATCAAAGATTCATTTTAAAGGGAAATTAATTCTCTTTCAAACAATATACTCGTATATCTTCGATATAATAAAATCAATTTTGTAATATTCATATAAACGTATATACATAATACAACTTTTCTTATAAATTCATATACATTAACGAAGAATAATAAAACTATGTGATAAAGATTCTTAAAAATAAAAACTAAAATTTAAATCAATCAAAAAGAAAATTTTCGACAATGGTTACTGGTAAATGAGTTAAAAAGGTTAATTAACGATATAAACACGTTGCAATAAAATAACTATTCAACGATTTTACCCGTTTAACAACAAGTATACGAGTTCTAACCACGTTTAAGAAGAATTTTACGACGCTTTTTCGGAAAATGAATGAGCGGAAGATCAGAACGGGATTTCTCCGGGCGTACGCTTGACAATGTTCGGAATTTAAAATGGAGTGGAGGAAAAGGAGGAGAGGGGGAGGAGGAGGAGGAGGAGGAGGAAAAGAAGGAGGAGAGGTCGAATAGGTTGCCGACCTGGTGCTGCTGCACAACGAACTATTTCTATCTCTCTTTTCACGTTGTACGATGGAAGACGAAACGAAAGAAAACGAACGAACGTACCAGGCTAGCAGATGAAGGTGTGGAGAGATTGTGGAATGTGGAATGTGGCAGCAAGAGGAGGAGGAGGAGCACCACCACCACCAACACCACCAACACCACCACCACCTATAGCAGCAGCAGTGAGAAAAGAGTGAGAGAAAGAGAGAAAGAGAGAGAAGCAAAATCTTTTGAATTATTCATTTCGAGCAGATGGATGGAAAGAGAGAAAATGATCGAAAAGAGAAAAAGAGAGAGAAAGAGAGAAAGAGAAAGAAGAAAAAGTGAGAAAAGAACGAGCGCAATCAGTGAGGGCCAACGCTCGGTTAATTCGTGTTTCGTGTCCCTTTTTGTGCTCGGGACACTGACGGAAGAACGGGGATAGTTAATCATAGTGTGCGAGAACCAGCCAGCTCGCTTGCTCGGTACCTTTCTATCTCTCTGTCTCTTTCTCGCTCACAATATTCTACCTTTTTTCTTTTCTTCCTTCTTTCAACGTTTGACTGAAGGGAAGAACGAGAGAGGAATCGCAAAAGGGGACCAGCCACGCTTCTACGACACAACGAAGATGAACCCTCCTCCCTCTGCCTCCCACTCCCTCTCTCTCTCTTTCTCTCTCTGACTGGATACGAGACCTTACCCACGGAAATTGGAAACGTCCCGTGAAGAGAATACGAATATTCGCGCCTTATGGTCTTCTTGTATGTTAACAGCAACGTTGGTAGTAACTATTACACAGTAGTAGTAGTAGTAATAGAAGGAAGGTAAACGATACGAATGAAAGAATACAACGAGAACCGAATGAAACTCTCGCAAAACGTCCATCTTCAACTACGATATATTTCACGCGCGTACGAGAAAACGATTTATCGCTATTTCCTCGCAAACGGGGTGAAGGGGAGTTGGTGGGGGGAGGGAAATAAAAGGAATCAGAGGAAAAGGTACGAAAAGGGACGAGAGTAGGAACTTATCCTGTGTCCACGTGAATATAGCTACCTCCATTAGCTCGTCTCTACTAAGAAGAGAAAAGGCGACGTATCCGGCTTTTCCTGGACTACCCCATACCAACCACCATCAGCATCACCGTTTTAGAAACAACGATTCTTTCAAAGTTTAAAACGTTCCCGTGGTCTCTTTATTACCTAGGATTTCGTCGTCTCCTTTTACTTTCTCTCTCTCTCTCTCTCTCTCTCTTTTCTGTTACACACACACACACACATATATATGTATCTTTTTCTACCAACGGTTAAAGTACCACGAGAGAAAGAACACGTAATAAACGTTCGAATAAAATACACGGGATACAGAGGAAGGGTTCCTGAGCTTTCTTTCTTTCTCTCTTTCTCTCTCTCGCTCTCATGAAAAAAAAAAGGAAGAAAAAAAAGAGAGAAAGAGAGAGATAGGAATAAAATTCTGGATGTAACACAGAGATACGATACTCGTCAATTATTATAATCCTCTTTTTACATGACTATAATCGTTAATAAAATGTTTATCTCAAACACATTTGATACGCGATTGAAATTATTTTTAATCTATTATATTTATATTTTATATAACAATTTTTTTCTCTTTCTAGATTATTTGAGAATAAATATATATATATATATATATTGTATAGAATTAATTTGATAAAAAGAGACTTTGATCGCACCTTGTATATATGAAATAAGGAAATTGGCATCAAGCACATTTATGAGAACGGTTCATCGTTCCTCGGTAGAAAGTTATATTCTGACCTAGTGACGCATGAGAAATCACGGAAACCACTT
>NW_014569618.1:44145-46197 GCF_001313835.1 Polistes canadensis
AATAGAAAAGAAAAATATAGATGTAAAATAGTAAGAGAAAAAAAATGAATGAATGAATGAATGAATGAATGAATGTAGAAAAGTAAGAAAGAAATTGGGGAAAAAGGGATTCGAAAAGGAAAAGGAAAAGGGGGAAAAAAAAAAAAAAAAAAGAAAAATCTAAGAGGCAAGCGCAAGCAAGCAAGCAGGTTTCTGTAAAAGACTTGAAAACGTGTCGCGAATGAAATGTCCCTCTTTCTTATCGACCACGATTTTTCTAACGTTACACAATCTCGAGTATCGATAACGGATCGGAAAAAGGAGACTGCTGCTCTCTTTCTGAAGTAAACGAATTTAGGCTAGGGTTATATCGGAAGAGAATCAATCGAGAGGATCGATACCGTAACAAGAAAAAGAAAGAAAACTAGAATACAGAGAGAGAAAGAATGAGAGAAATAAAGAAAAAGAGAAAGAGAGAGATAACTCGATAGTAGTGTAGAAGTGTGTAATAGTGTCTAGTAATAGTAGTAGTAGTAGTAGTTAGATAAAAGTCTTAGGAAAAGCATTCTCGAATAAGAGTTCTTCTTTTCCCATCTAATCGAAATCGACGAGTTTTCAGAACGTTTCGATTTTTTTTAATCGCGATTTAAAACAACAACAAAATATAACCCCTTCCCCCACCCTCCCACCTTCTTGTCCCCTGGCGTACGTATTCCATTTATCCGTTTATTCGTTTTATATTAAGTATAAAATATTCATGACAAAATTAAAAGAAAAGAAGAGAAGATTCAATTTAGAAAAAGACGAACAGATAGACAGATGAAAGAGAGAGAGAGAGAGAGAGAGAAAATATATAAGTAAAAGTAAGCAGCTTGTGTTTTAAATTTCGATTCGTTTGTTTAATGCAGTCGACAAGCTTCAAAACGTTTGTCGAATATTTCGAGGAGCAAGTGTTCGAGTGACTTCCGAGACTAATTTAATATCTCTAAGGGAAAGTTAAGTTAGGGTTTATAAGATATAAAGAGAGATAAAGAGAAAGATACATATATATATATATGGAAAGAAGGAATTGAAGGAATGGAAGATAACCGGACTTTCTCCAACTAACCGTTATATCGCGAATTGTCATACCCAACCGTCCAGGAATTTCATCTCGTACATAATTAATCTTGGCAATTACGCAGCCGACAAGTATAATTCCATGACTCCAAAGGTATTCGGAAGCCAACGTTACAACGTTCAGCACTATCCTTGGTTCACCCACAAACTCGAGGTTTCTCTACTCTCATCCCTCTTCCCTTTCCCCCCCCCCTTCCACTATTCTATTTCACATGTATAGTATAGTATATCTATATATATATATATATATAGAGAGAGAGAGAGAGAGAGAGATAGGTCTCTTAGTTGTCTCACAGTCGTATGTTTCTCCGTACACGAAACAACCATGATGTTGGATCGTCCTGGATGCTTGGCATTTACAGACGACACCTTCAAATTGCATCCACCATGTGACGAGCAAACATATCACCGTCGATTACGAATGTATACCATTGTCTATAGTAACGTATTTTTGTTTATCTTATTTTCCATTGCAATCTTTCTTATTCTTCCCCTTTTTTTTTTTTTTGGTCTCCTTTCTATTTCTATATTATTAATAAAATATTATATATATGCGCGCTAAGCAACAATTTCCCCATATATAACGAATGTAAAATACTTTTTTATGGTAGAAGTTTAAGACGTGTATGAATTATTCTTAAAATAAATTAAATTTCGTGTCTCTGTCCATCTCTTACTGCATTGCATTTACCTCTCTCTCTCTCTCTCTTTCTTCTCGCTTTTTTATTATTTAAATAATAATAATAAATAAATAAATAAATAAATAATGGATGATTTTCTTATAATAATATAAGAAAGATAATAATTCATCTTTTTGAATTCCAATTTTATCGAGAGAGAGAGAGAAAAATCAATATCACATTCTTTGGTTAAATTTTATCCAAGAATTTTCAAATATATGGTTAATAACATGACCGACCAGTCGGTGGAAGGGTGGGTGGGTGGAAGGGTGGG
>NW_014569618.1:46267-47956 GCF_001313835.1 Polistes canadensis
GGAAGGGTGGGAGGGAGGGAGGGAGGGTAAGTTAGGAAGAAAAGGAGGAAAAAGAAGAAGATGGTTGGTTGAGGTAAGCTTAATATCGGACATGCCTGTAATTCAGAATGGTTTTTAGACGTAGAAATGATTTATAGCCTGGGGTAGTATTAGATTCGTAAATAGAATCTCCCTTTTTAAGAAGTATGTATAGCATAACTGAGAAAGGATGAAAGCGTGCCTTGCATAAGTATAACACGTAAACCACTTACTTTAAAAGATTTTCTCAAAAGATATTTTCAGAGAAAATATATTCATTCATTGCTTATTTCCTTTTTTCTTTTTTCCCCCCATATCCTTAGATTATTTTTCTTATCTAATCGAATTGTGGAATGATTCAAACTACTTAAGTATCGTTACAGTCAATTTCTAAATTACAATTTATATAGTTATTTTGTTAAAACGTCTACCTAATCCTGTTCAATTCGACAAAATAGTAGAACCGAGAGAAGCATGCCTTCGGTTAAGGGAAATTTCAACTGGAACGAAGGATTATGTAGAGTAAGTGAGAGAGAGAGAGAGAGAGAGAGAGAGAGAGAGAAAGAGTAGAGTGAGAAAGGGAGGAAGAAGAAAGGGATGGAAAGTGTCGGAATCCTTGAAACGATTTACCCTGAACTAGGGGGTAGAGTGAACGTCGTTCGTTGTTGTGCAAAACGTAGGAAGCTTCGAATACGTTACTGCCGAATTGTTTGCAGTATGCAAGTGGTTAGGTGGTTCGTCTTACTTGTCGGAAATACGTCCTTGTGTGAGACGTACCGAGTTCGTGGTTGTATAATGTCCGACAGCACGAACATCACCTGGTATTAGCATACGTAATCGTTGAGAATATGTGTGTATCATATATACATATACATCTCTCTTATACATATCTCTGTGGTTAAAATGTATGAATAAGATCCCCCACTTTACCCCCCCCCACCCACAATTTTGTGGTGAAATGACGGTAGAATACTTCAACAATAAAGTGGAATAAGGAAGGAAACGTTGGAGATGACCAGACAACCTGTTCGTCTCCTTCAAGGATTATCCTAAACCTCACCTCACCTCAACTCTTCTCAACCCATGAGAACGATACTTATCCGGTTGGAAGATCGTTTGCCGAATTTGTTCCACTCGACGAGAACGCATTAACCTTTACCAAAGAAGTTAATTTCTACACCTTCTCTCTTTCGTACTTACCAAAATACACGGTGGTCTATAAAGAAAATCGTAGTATAATAATAATAATAAGAAGAAGAAATCTAAACTGTCACATTAGATTAACCAGCTCATTCTGTTTTTCTTTTTTAATAAAATAAACGATTATTCTCATTCAATTGAAATCATTATTTTCATTCGGAATATCAAGATCATTTTAACAAACTCGAACATTAATATCACCTGATCTCCAGTTATACTTTGTGAAGGCAGGCAAAACAAACATAACATGTTAAAAAAATTATCTTCCAATCTTATGATAAAATCTAACCGTACAAAATAATTTGACAAAATAATTTGACAAAATAATAATAGAATAATAATAATAATAATTAAAATCATTCGAAGATTCTCGAGCATTGTCTGAATAAAATTTTCTTCGTCAAAATTTGATATAGAAATTTCTATGAATATTATTTTATTTTTCTCGTTATCGAAATAAATCAATAAATA
>NW_014569618.1:50846-52354 GCF_001313835.1 Polistes canadensis
TATATATATATATATATATTTCTTTTTTTTAATTTTATCTATGGTTTTCTTATTTTTTTTTTTCCCAATTTTCTCGTCGAAAGCAGTAATAGCAACAGGATGTATACAAGAAAAAAAAGAATGAAAAAGAGAGAGAGAGAGAGAGAGTTCCCATTCTAAGAGACAGTCGTATTCAGAGCAGAAAATAAAATCTCCGGGGTAGTCCGTTCACGGTGTATTCAAGAACGTTCTTCTCCTATTCTCTCTCTCTTTCTCTCTCTCCTTTTCTGTCCCTCCTCTGTCCTCTATTCCCTCTCTCTTTCATCTCATAACTTTTCTCAACCGAAAACGACGACTTCCTATCTCCAAAGCCAAACTCTTCTTCTTCTTCCTTTATCGTTCCCCATTGAAAATCGTAGTTTCTCTCTCTCACTCATTCACTCACTCACTCACTCTCTCATTCTAACACATACATATGATTCAACTGACCCACGTAGCACTTAGTTCTCTAAACCAACCGGCAAACTTCGTGAGATGCATTTAAAATGCGACACGTGCTACGGCAAAATTTTCTACGACGACCAGACGTGCAATAGTAAAAGCTTCCTCTTTGACTTTACAATTTTGAAGAGTCTTTGCTGCCGATAAGAATCAAAAAAGAAAAAAAAAAAAAAAAGAAGAAGAAAAAATTACTACCGTAAATGATTTCTATATAAAAAATATATTTCAATAAGAAAAGAAAAGAAATAAAGATCAGACGTGCAATAATACGAAATAAACTGTCTCTTTGATTTTTATAATTTTCATGAGTCTTCGCAGTAGTTACGAAAAATAAAATAATGTAATTGGATATAAAAATATTTCGAAAAATACAAAATATATATAGAGAAATGAGAAGGAAGTTCATCGAGGCGCAAAAATTCTTCGTCAGCGTGTGTCAAAAACTTTAGTCAGAAACGTTCCGGACTCGGCGAAGTGTGTATCGAGACAACACCGAGAAAAGTTTTTAGATGAAAAGCTACCCGGTTAAATTAGTTTGATAACAAGATAACTCTCTCTCTCTCTTTCTCTTTTTGAACTGGTTAAATGCAATATAAAGAAAAAAAGAAAAAAAAAAACAAATAAATATCAATAAGAATAATTCTCCTCGTTTATTTTATATCAATCTTATTAATTATTTCTTAACACGATTACCTTTTTGTATCATCCCCATCGATTTGTAAAAAAAACAAAGAACACTATTCGACAAATTAATCAGACACTGTGTTAATCGTATTAAAAGAAATATAAATATATGAAGAATAAAAATAATTATTTTATTTACTTCGTGTAATAAATTGAATTTATTTAAGAAAAACATAGTAWCATTTTTAAAATATAAAATAAAATATAGGGAATTATATTTGACCGATATTATCACGATTACCTTTTTGTATCATCCCCATTGATTTGTAAAAAAAAAAAAAGAACATTATTCGACAAATTAATAAGACACTTTGTTAATCGTATTAAAAGAAATATAAATATAT
>NW_014569618.1:52638-60042 GCF_001313835.1 Polistes canadensis
CATTTTTAAAATATAAAATAAAATATAGGGAATTATGTTTGACCGATATTATCATTCTAAAGAAAGGAATTAAACGGGATATAAAATTCGTGCAAGTTAGATAGCACGAAAGGTTTTTGTTTGCCTTAGAAACAGTACACACATATATATACATATATATATATATATATATACGAAAAGGTGTGAGAGAAAGATAGAAGGATGTACATGTCGCGATAGGATGTGGTGTCGCGGTTGCAATGGGAATGCATCTTGTCTCTGTATATCCGTGCCCCGATTGCAGTCGTGGTTCAACTCGATGTCGAGGAACCATACCTTATAGTCGTGGAGTAATCGAGTAAGGTGATTCCCGTTGGTGGTAGTTAACTCAAACGAAGAGAAACTGAGATAGACAGAGAAGAAATATATAGAAAGAGCCACAAATTTTCAGCTGTCACTAACGTGAATCAACGAGAATGAACGAGCTATTTCTCACACAAATACATACACAGAATATATATATACAGACCGTTACATACGTGTATAGTTTCTAATCGAGATTGTCATGATAGATCAATATATTGAGAGAACTACTATAATAATAATTATAAGTGTAATAATATCATTCGAAGATACGATTACAAAATTAAATTTTGTTAAATGTTGAAAATAAATTCAATAATTTTTGTTTTTAAATTGATCAACGATTAAGAAAAACATTAAATGATTTGTATTTAGGATTTTTTTTTTTTTTTTTGGTTTATAAAAAATATATTTGACGATTCGTAAGAGTATGATCTATCGTTGGAATGATTTTATAATCTTTATTATCCAATTTATTCTAGAATAAAAAATAAAAAAGGAAAAAAAGTTATTTTGTTGAACGATTTAAATGCGTGTCCCCCGTTGCTTTTCGGTACTTATTCTTTTTCTTCTTCTTATATTCTCTTATTCTTATTCAACCTAGGTCGAATACGTTAGAGACCGTACAAATTGGCTAGCAAGGATCTTTCTCTAGGTTCCTTATCCTGTGCTTTTCTCTTTCTCTAACACGAGTATTGCCAAGAACTGACACTATAAGTCACAGCTACTAGTTCCAACGAAAGAAAAGAGAAGAGAAGAAGAAGAGCTGTTTCTCTCTAACACCCGTTCGCATTTACCTTGAATTCAATTTATCCTAATGGACGTTATATTCATCCGCAAATTTACAAAACCAAACTGTTCTATTACAATTTTTTTACTCTCGTCTAATTAAACGTTTAAAAAAAGGGCAAACAATTCAGAGACGTCCTCGTTAATAAAAAAAAAAAAAAATATAATTACATATACGTAAAAGAAAGAAAAAAGAAGAAGAAAAAAAAAGAAACTCTTCCCTCCCCCCCCTCGGTGCAAAAAAGAGAGGAAGAAAAATTTATAATCGAGCTCGTAGATAATTAAATTAAAAAAAAAAAAAATAAGAATACTAATTTCTCTCGGGTGTATGTAAATGCATTAAAATATTATGTAATATGACTCGTGAAATACGTTACAACACGTTGAAACCTTTATTTATCCTGTACTTTCCCACGTGTGCATGTAAAAATATGTTATAACGAACACAGCAATAAAAATGTAATCATATTTAATAGGAAATTAATGGAGTGTAGGTATCCGACAGTTGGGGGGGAGGGATGGGGCGGGGGTGGGATCGTACACTCGGGACATTCTCAAACTGTGCGATTATCACGAGTATTAAAGTGAATCAACGTCGCTCAGGGCCAAGATGTTAGCTAGCTAGCTAGCGAATCCGGAGTCAGTGTTCCTAATGTTTGTCTGCCGTGACGTTCACGTTGGTATCCAAGCACAGGACTTCCTACTACAAGCTCCTTAATGTAACTACACGAACAGGACTAACACTTTGAATATAGGAACGCGTTTATACGCGTTGGTTCTACACCAATTGCAGAGTTAACGCACACCTAGTCTTCGAGAATATCGATATAATTTAACATACGGGACACGAGGTACGTTCTAATGGCTAAGGACAAGTCCCCATGTTCCTTTCTCTACCAACCGGAGAACCCACTACTGGCGCAAATGAAGTCACCCAAGACGCCCCATTGTCCCTTCACTCTGTAATTTATAATACGAGTTAACACCCTTCTACGGTAAGAATTTGAATTCGAGAAAGGCGTCAACGCAATATATATATACATATATATATGTATGTATGTACACATATATATAAATTAATATGTAAATATAATATAATATACTTATACATATATACGTAATAAGAACGTATAAATATATTCGTATGAACGTAATATATATATATACGTAATAAGAACATATAGATATATTCGTGTGAACGTTAACTTTGATTTCCTGCCTATCCAAGATTCAAACTTCGATGAGTTCTCGATAATTAATTCAAGCAATCGAACCGGTTAATTGCTTCGTATCATCCTTCAAATAAATTCATGAATATTAATCAAATATGATACCTTATATTTGAATGAACACTTTTGGTTAATGGTAGAATTTTGTCGTATATAATAGGAGGAGTATATTTTACTCGGTAATTTAAATTATTTCATTCTATTATAATTTTATAACAGACGAATATTTGCTTTCGAAAATTGATTAATGAGTTTAAAGGTGATCTACCGATACGATTCAATTTGATTCCTTCCTTCCTTCCTTCCTTCCTTCATCTAATTCTCTACTTCACTGTAACTACTATTATAATTATTAAATATTTCTCTATAATATTATATTATACACTTACTCGGATCTAACTCGATGTATGTTAAATTGATGAAATGTTAATTCTACGATCTCGTCTGGGTGACCGGTGAACGTGTAAAGAAGACAATCGATGCTAGGTGGATATCTTCTTGGAAAATAAGGTGTCATAAATGTACCACCCAATGGTCTATCCGTACTGCTATACTTCACACATTTGCAACCTGAAACCGAAACAAATAAATATTTATTATCTAATAAATATACTTCAAATCGATTATATATATAATATTACAATTTATAATAATAAATAATAATAATATAATATTAATAATAATATATAATATTACAATTTATAATAATAAATAATGAATAATATATATATATATATATTATCATAAATAATTATTTTCTCAATTCGTATATATAATATTTCTAATGTTTGAATAAAAATAAACACGCGTGAATAAAATATCAACGATTATAATATAATCTCAATATGAGTCCTAATCGCGTTTGAAATCATTTTCATTGTAACAAATATTGAAATATTACAATAATATGATTCAATCATTTTTTTCAGAACACTTTTCTTTTCACGAAACTTTTCTTATTTCTTTTCAAAATGAAACCGTAGACTCTTGATATCGATCCCTTAGCGGTAACGGTCTCGTGTCAATTTCGAAGAATTAAATTAAAGTTTGAATTTTTCATAAAAAGAATGATCTTTCTTCATCTTTTCTCTATCCATTCTTTTTCCTCTATACTTAAAAAAAAAAAAGAGAGAAAAAGAGGAAGAGAGAGAAAGAAAGAGAGTAAACTTTTAGACAAAATTTTCCAACGTCACTCTGACGATGCATTACTTAAAAATGTTTTCTTATCTATAGCGTATTGAAATAAGAAAAGATATATTCTCAAAGATGTATAAAGAAAATTTATATCCAATTGTTATTTGGTTATTTTATTGTTGTTGTTGTTGTTGTTATTTTAAATTTGTTAAATTAACAGTATCGAAAGGTAAATGATTAAATAAGTCTATGATTTATGGCACCACTGAGTTTACCACGAAACATACGAGCTCTCATTATCCATCAGCAAACCACAACATGCGCGAGGACAAAATTTAATTTCCTGTTTTTCAATTAACTTCTATGGTAGATTGTTTCCCATTCTCTCTCTCTCTCTCTCTCTCTTTTACTTTATCCTTTAGAAAAAAATATAGTGGTCATTGCTAGAATATAATATGAGAATTCAAACCTACTTATATTTTAAATGACGAGTCTTCCATACAACTTGAAATAATTTGAATAAAATAACACATTTATTTATTTTCTTTCTTAATTTAAAAAGAATTTCTTTTTGTTGTTGTTGTTGTATATACTTTCGCATAATAACGTAATATAAAATATGATAATTTTGTAAAGTTATAGAAAAATTAATTTTCTACGTTTATAACGGAGAAAAATAAAGTCGTGATATCGAAAATATTGTAACCAACATTTTGATGGGATTGATTTTAATAATACTGAGACTGTTAGTGATAAACTTTGATCGAACCGTCCCTTTGACGGATAAATACAAAAGCTTTTTCGATCGAATGAATTGATTGCGACTTGTCTTTCTTTCTCACCCTTCGTCCTACCATCCTCCTCCCACCCATTTTCCCAATCCCTTTCAACCTCTTTCTTTCTTTCTCTCTCTCTCTCTCTTATTTCTATATACATACCAAACGTACGTACAAAGTCGTAGAATATGCAAAATGAAATTACAGAATCCTTCGAGAAATCTTTGTAAATCATGAGAGAGAGAGAGAGAGAAAAAGTAACGTTTAACGTTACGTTAAAATAGTCGTTGAAACTAAGATAGAAAATTCCATTTGAATTTCTTCATTCGAATGTTTAACAAAATTACTGCAGATAAAATTAAATAATAAAACTATGAAAGAAGAAAAAAAAAAAGAAGGAAGGGGGTAAAAGGTGATACTTGAAGACTTCTTCCCTGCCATCGAGGACCATAGAATGTATTTGAAAGAGAAAAAAAAAAAAAAAGAAAGAAAGAAGAAAAATGAAAGAAAGAATAAGTAGTAGAAGAATAAGAACCGAGAAGAATTAATAATGAACTAATTATTCACTTCGGTAGTAGTGGAAGAAGTAATTGAAAGATCGTTGTGTCTCAATAGGCACCTAGAATTAAACTGACTCACTTTTTCTTACTCATTATATTCGCAACGACCTATATATTGTATCATAATTACGTTTATTTTCTTTTTCATAGTGTACCCTTTCACATGGGACATTGAATTCACCATATTCTTATATAAATGTTATCTTTTGTTTTGTTTTTTTTCTCTCCATTATGCAATATTATATATATATATGTATAAGTATACTCATTATTTTACACATATATATGCAGTATACTTTCTTATACGAATGTTTATATTTCTTTTTAATAGATACTCGAGAATGTGACACTAAATTTCACATTTCTTTTTATATACGAATGCTTCGTTATTTTCTTTCCAATGCGTAATATATATTAAATTATTGGTAAAATTAATTTAATTTCCTGCAGACCAGCGTGACTTTCAAATCACATACCAATAAATTAATATTAATATTATTATTATTATTATTATTATTATTTATTCATTTAATTTTCTTACTCCAATATGGTGGATACATATAATATTTCATAATTGTTATTTTTGCAACGAACAAACACGTTCTTCGAATCGATTATCAATTTCAGTTTATAGAGAAATGTGGTAATAAATTTAATATCTATGAGAATTATATTAATTAACTGTTTAAAATGTGTTCATTTTTTTTTTGTTCCTTCTGTTAATTCCAAGTAATTTTAAATTCTTTTGTAATCACGCGTAGAAAGAAAAAAATATCTAACTGCAAAGAATTAATTATCTTGGTTAATAACATAAATGTACATTTTTATTTCGTAACGAATAAAAATGTTATTATATTCTTTTAATACTTACTCTTTAATTATGACAATGAAAAATTATATTTATTTATACGTAAAAACAGAGAGTACATATATAATATTATTTATCATATATTACGACAATATTAAATAATATTTATATATTTATACACGCAAATATAATTATTGAATACTCTTAACAAAAGTTAATCAAATATTATATCATGACAATTAAATTGTATATATATTTATATAAGTAAAATAATTACACATATTAAAGAGATGATAAGAAAATATAATATATTAAAATACGATCTGTGGTTAAAGAAAAATATTTGTTGACTCATCGAGAAATATTTCATTGATCTTAAAATGCAAGTAAATTCTCGTCGACGTATAGAAGAGAAATGCTTTAACGATTTTTAATGTAGGTCATTGCGTAACGTCATTAAATGCGAGAGCAATAATTTATCTAAAGTAGTATGTATCTCGAGCGTCATTGCTATTCGTCTTTGTCGACAACCAAGACGAAAACGAAAACGAAAACGAAAACGAAGACGAAGACGACAGTAGACGAGGACAAGAACGAAAGGATGAGAGGACATAGATGATGAGAATGAAGATGAGGAAGAGGAGGAGGAGGAGGTTAAGAAGGAGGAGTAGAAAGAGATGAGGAGGAAGCAAAAGCTGAGGAAAGACGAAAGACGAAACGAATAACGCGTTTCGAGACGATTATTCTCGTTGAAGCGATCCATTAGCAGCCCCACCATTCGTTCCCATTCTATGTAGTAGAACTAATCCAAACAAAGTCATTTGTAAGGATGCTAACGCAATTAATCAGTTTGGTTTCTTTAAAAAAAAAAAAAACATTATATAATATAAGAAAAATAAATTTGAAGGAAAACAATGACGAGGAGAAAGAAGAAAAATAAAAGGGGAAAAAAATGAAAATGAAACGTTACGACAAAAATATGAAGAACAAAGTGTTGTAATATATTCAGGATGACAAATTAAAAAATAAAATATAACAATAATCGTTATTTCATAATGAGATTCTAATTTTTCGAATGAATCGTTAACAAGTAGTCGATCATTTTTGCACACCGTGTTTCTTGCTTTCGCGATTAATTACTGGACACGATTAAAGGTAGGAAAAAAAGAAGAAGAAGAAGGAGTAAGAAAAGAAAAGCATTCGATTGGTAAGAAAGAAAGAGAGAGATAGATAGAGGTATTGTAAATTGTCTCGACTTCTCCACAACACGGTGCGAATTAATAGCTTCGCGAGTCACAAGTTGCTCTTGGATCTTTAGTAAATTAACAAAAACGAAGAGTTTCCCCCTTTTACTCTTCCTACCCAATCCCCAATCCCACCCTCATTCCATTCCTCACGTTCCCTTTCCGTTCCCTTTACCCTCGGCTTGTTGTTTTTCCAGTTAATACCAAACCGCAACTACTTTTACTCCCGTTCTTCGTTCTCTGTTGCATGCTTTGCTTTACTTTACTTTTCTTTTTTTCTATTTCCCTCGCAGTCTTTCGCCTTTATTATCAGATCTTTTATCTCTATTTTTCTCACAGTTCGTCCATCTCTCTTTTCGCAAAGCTTGCTTCACAGTGTTAGCTAGGACGACACCCTTGTGACCTATATTCGCTAAAATGTACGCTGAAAATTCGTTTTCTCTTTTTCTAACGTGTCATCGTGTATTTCTTATTTCTCTCTCTCTCTCTCTCTCTCTCTCTCTCTCTCTCTCTCTCTCTCTC
>NW_014569618.1:60187-82098 GCF_001313835.1 Polistes canadensis
GTACAAACCATGAAGAACACTGTAAATATTTTTTCATATTTCTTTTTCTTTCCACCCCCCTTCTTTTCTACCTTTCGTATCTTCTTCTTTTCTTGTTTTTTTTTTTTTTCATTTTTTTTATTACTTTTTTAAATTACATTTTTTTTTATTATTATTTTTCTTTTTTTCCTTCCAATCTCAAAGTTCACCGCTTCTTTTATTATACGACCAATTCTTTTTCATATTTTCAGTTTTTATTTTTTCACGCGCAGAGAGAGATAAACGAACGATGACTGGTTTAATTGGAATTTGGAAGTGGAATGCCCATCGAAATGACGACGATTACTACTACTATTACTACTACAATTGGACAACATAAAACTGAATATACACAAATATGAACGTGTAAACACCGGGTCCTGGACAATAAGAAAATAATGGAGGGTTATACCGTTTCAATTCCCATTCTAAATTGTGGACGGGAAACAAATACCGTTCACCCCGTCCCCCCCCCCACCCCAACCCCTCTTACGATGGATGAAAGAGAATGTAAAAATTTATCGATCGGTCCCTCGGGGGCCTCCCAAACGTACCCGCCGCGTTGTTTATTTTTTACAAATAAATTGTAAAAGTCTCATGAATCAAATATATATATATATATATATATGTTTTTTATATTTTTCCCTGTTTCTTTGTTATTTTTTTTTTTTAAGTATAGTTCGATAAAATATTTTCTGCAAACGAATATAGTAAAATGTAAAAATGTAAGTTAGAAAAATATGAAAAATTGTACATATCCATCAGAGTGACGTATTACTTCTTCTCTTTCTTTCATATACGTTTATAGGAACGTCTGTATGTGTGTATGTGTATATGTGTGTGTGTATATGTCTATTCGAAAATAAAGTTTATTTCGTAAGATAGTCAAGAAATTCTTGGCGATTCCTTTGAACAGCGTAGTAGGTAACACACACGATACAGAGATGAGAGTGAGTTTTCTCGCGTTTGAGCTTTTCTACTATATCAAAGACACGTTCGGCAAACTCCTCACGAGGAACCTTTTTACATTTAAGTAAGTATCTTATTAACATCGAACGTACGTATGGCACGTTCTCACTTTATTTCCGAATTTATTTATTTTAACGTTGCGTTGTCGTGCCAAAATCGTAATGATTTATGACACCAAAGGGTTCCTCCTTCTGTGTCACCAATAAAAATAAAATAAAAAGAGAAAAATATATATATATATAATTAGATGTTTCTCTCGTCTCCAAAAATAAAATTATTAATAAATAAGTATCTTAGGGAATTTGGACATTCACAAAAGAATTAGAACTTCGTTTTGATTAGTTGAACGTTTCGTTCTTTTATTAGGACTTATTCAGCAACTTAATCACTAAAGTTCAGCGTCTTTTTTGTTTATTTAAATAGACATACATTTTTTTTAATATTCAAAACACTATACATCTACACTTTGTTATCTCTTGATCCGTTATAATATATAAATATTTTTGAATATTCCCATAACTTCCTTTCCTTACTCTTCTTTGTAAACTACGACAAATTCGATATACCTATAAATCTACAATCGAAAATAATCCCTCCTCCCCCACAACAACAACAACAACAAAAAATAAAAACAAAAACGATGTGTAAAAGAGTACACACGTAGACGAAAAATATTTGAATAATATGATCTTAAATTACGACGTGTTCAAACGGTTTCATGGAAATAACTGGTTTCGTTTCAGGAAGATAGAAGAACAAGAAGAAGATGAAGAGAAAGAGGAAGAGGAGGAGGAGGAGGTGAAGGAGGAGGAGGAGAAGGAGGAGGAAAACGTGACGAGGGACGATGAGGGCTGACGTTGCAATTTCCCCGCGAAACTGTCCGAGAAACGTAGGGAATATTTTAAGTAGCGGTGGAATTAATTTTCGCTTCGCTTACATATACCTACTTATCAAAGATACATACAGATATATAGATATATACACACACATATGTATAGGTAAAGTGTATATACGTATATAGATGATACATGCTGTGCTTTGTATGTACAAGACTGAAAGGACTGCGGCCTCTTGGTTGCTCAAGTGTCGTGCCCGGTTGCTGCTGCTGCTGCTGCTGCTGCTACCTCTGATGTTACTACACCTACAACCTAATACTACTTTATAATACTACTCTGCAACACCCCTGGGAAAGATCATTGTTCGGTCACGTTCCCCTCTCGCTAACTTCTCGAGCATCTTTCTTCTCTTCACTATTTATAACATCCTCTACCCTACATCGGAGTGTTAATATAATAGAAAAATAGAAAAAAAATACAAAAAGTGTATGTATAAAACTTTAAAATCACTATTGCAATACAAATTAATAATAATAATAATAATAATCAAGAGAGAAATAGATAATACAAACAAATGAATTTTTTTCCAATCGTTTAATGATTTTTCATATCGAAAAATATTCCAAGGAAACTATCGATCTATCGAAATACGAGTCTAGGAGAAACTAAGAGAGAGAGAGAGAGAGAGAGAGGATTCGTTATTATGAACGTTTTCGTTCGAGATTTCGTAAGTTTCTTCAAAAGTTTGTTGGAAAAGGGGGATGGATGGGGGAGGGGGGAATAAGGTTGCACAAGTAATATCCAACCCTCTAACGACGCGTGGAGAGAAGTTCGTATATTTTTTTCTTCTAGACGGCAACAGCGGTGTAACAGTAACAGTCGCAGAAGGAATAGTCACAGTAGGGGTGATGGTTGTATGTATGTGTGTGTGTGTGTGTGTGTGTGTGTGTGAGGAAGACTCGGAATACTTTTGATATCTTTCCCGATAAGTCAGCGTGACATACCTACGAGACGTAGACATTAAACTCGCAACAGCAGATGCTACCAAAACTAGTGTCAGATAGAAATAGAGAATGAGAAAGATAGAAGTAGAAATAGACAGAGAGAAAAAGAGAATCAGAGAGAGAGAGAGGGTGAGAGTGAGAGTGAGTGAGTGAGTTTACCAAGGGTTGAGCTACCACCGGTAGACCGTGATTTCATCCAGCGTCGACCCTCATCCACCAAACCAACCTCTTTTGCCTGGAACTAGCAAAGGCGCATCCTCTCGAGCATTATATTTTAGTTTGAGAACTCCCGCAGGTGATTCACGGACCACTGACACGTTGCGGCACACCGAAATCCCAGAGTCCCTTCTTCGCTATCCGATTCTATACTTGATAGTTTACCAATACATCTACTACACCTACATCTTATTTCTTTTTCTTCTTCTACTTCTTATTTTACATCTCCTTCTTTCCGAGCTTCTATATAAAAAACTATAGATATGTATGTATATATATATATATATATTATATATATTCGTATATGCATATATGTATGTGACACCTACGTAAAAGATCAGTAGACGGTAAAAGAAGTGATTTTATTATTGTACGAAAGGAAACACAAGAAATCACTTAGTACTCGATTCACATTGGCAACTTGACTCTTTTCAGCCGCAACGCGAAATTGTCAACTTGTGTGCTGAATTTTCTACCAAAGCTTAAAAAGAAATCTCTTACGTTCTATTTTATAAAAGCCTAGATATCTCTCTCTCTCTATATATATATATATATAACATATATATCCCATCGAAAGCATGTATCTTATATCTTCTCATGTACACTTGTCTCTGTCCCTCCCCATGTCCCACCCCTTTATGTCTCTCTCTCTCTCTCTCTCGTTCTATCTTTTTCTCTCATTCACACACCATCTAAATTTTTCCTTCTTTGTCTCTAACGTTTATATAATACATGTATACATACGATAGAAAGATATAAAATCTGTATATAGGAAGAAATACTTATCTATCCTTGCTCTACCATCGAGATTTCTCGCGACTGCACCAACGTCTTCTACTCGAGATATCTTTTGAAAGCTCTGGCTTTCTTTCTTTCTTTCTTTCTTTCTTTCTTTTTTTTCTCTTTTTTATCTTCCTCCTTTCCTTATCTCATACTTTCTCTCTCTCTCTCTCTCTCTTTCTCTATTTCACTCTCTCAGTCACTATCTTCTTCTTCTTCTACTTCTACTTCTTCTTCACCACTCTTAGATCACGCGATTACTTCGTGGACACAGAAAGGCTTCTGCTAAAAGCTGCAGGATAAAGAGGGGAAAAAAAAAAAAAAAAAAAAAAAAACCGAGTTAAAAGAAAGAAGAATACTCAGCAGCATCCACTAAGAAGTGTGCACCACTGTTTCTCGCCTTTCACAACTTTCAATGTATATGTTTAAATGTATATACATATATGTATATACACTCTAAGGGATTTTTAGAAAACCACTTACCCATTATTCCTACGTTTCCACGCTTTTACGTCGTGTCAACGATACGTGAAACGTGTCTAGAAAGAAAAACAAATAAAGAAAGAAAGAGAGAAGGAAAAGGGGGGGGGCGGCGGGGGAATTTATGAAACTCGATAAAATTTGTAATATTAATCGGATACAGTTAACATTAATTATAGAAAGAAATTTGTCGACCAAATATATTTCAACGAAATATCTACCACTGTTGTTACTAATGGTTGGGTTGGTTAGTTGTTTGCCGTATCTCTTGTTGTTACTTTTCTCAAATCTCATTCGGAAGTGCAGAGATTTCGTGTTATTTATTAAACAACGGATTTCGACTGAATATTTTCCTACTCTTCATTTTTTCTCTCTCTCTAACCCCCCCCCACCCCACCCTACCCCACCCTCCTCCATCGTAAATACAAAAGTTAATCTGTTCTCTTATAATCCGTGCATTGGGTAATCTTCGTAACAACAAGAATAATAATTTAATGGGAAATCCGGTTGATACCGTAGCTAACGGTGAAAGTTAGAGATAGAAAAAAAAAAGAAGTTTGCAAATTGTTCGAGCAAGAATTTATGGTTGTTGCATTCTATTCGATGAATTTCTATTATAATATGAGCTCTTGAACTTTCTAATGGTGTATTAGATTATTTGTTTGTAATTGTTAAATGTTATTGTTGCTTGCTAGTTTGCTTATTCGTTTGCGTTTATTTAATAAACGCAAACAAATCATTCGTTGATATATTACTCGAAGATTAATTTATCGATAATTATTCGTAATATCGTTTTAATGCAAACTAACTATCAGAAATGGATAATCAGAGGCGCGTTATTGTTATCTGACAAATGTCGCGCGATAATGATTTTAAATTAGTTCAAGTTAATCTCCCGTAAAACGCGAGGGGTATGGGGGGGGAGGGGAAGGGTGGTATAATTGTCGAGAAAATTATTCCCACGATTCTCCTTCGTTAATAATAATAATAATAATAATAATAATTACAATAATAAATCTATCTCTTTGTACGTATTATAAACGTAGTAACGAATACGAATTTTTTTCTATTATTCATTGTTTTTTTCTCTTTCATTAATTATTATTAATCGGAATTCAAAAGGGATAAGATTAACTTAATGAACGTTTAATTCACGATCTATAATCACGAATCGTGGACACAATTACGACCAATTTGATAGTCCCATAACCAATGCGTCAAGTTTCGTGGACATTAGAGATACCTCGGAGTGTTGGAATTTACCGTCTTGCGGTTTCCGGACGCGTTACACCAAACCGCAGGAATTTCCTCTGAAACGCGTGTGCGGTGTTTACACGCTTTGGAAAAAAAAAAATACTGATTTGCAAGCAACGTTGGAAAATTATAAACGAAACTGTACGATTAACGTGGACATCATATTTTCACAACTTCACCCC
Organism: Polistes canadensis; assembly: GCF_001313835.1. Taxonomy (NCBI): domain Eukaryota; kingdom Metazoa; phylum Arthropoda; class Insecta; order Hymenoptera; family Vespidae; genus Polistes; species Polistes canadensis. The sequence goes on from NW_014569618.1 coordinate 65,927, forward strand.
ACCTACCCCACCCAACCTCACTCACCCCTTTTCCCATCATTCCCATGCACAACAACGTAAAGAAGATTGTATAATTTAAATAAAAAGATACTAGACAATAATGATTACTATATTAAAACTGATTTATCTTATGGTGTAAACAAAATAAATCAAAATGAAAATCATTTAAGCTCAGTGAACGGACGATTATCGATTTAAAAACATCTGGCACGAGTATTCTTTGGAGATTCGATAAAGGATCACACGGTAGACGAAACTAAGTGGCCAAGAGATAAATTGAGAATAATACCTCCCACCCTATCCTCCTCCTCCTCTTCCTCCTCCTCCTTGACTCACGTACGTGCCACGTGCCGTTTTTACGAGATCGGCCTTACCCGAACTCTTCGTTCATGTAACATCTGTTCTCGTACAGATTATTCTCGGATATTTTTCTTCTTACATTTCTAGATATAGATACGTGAACATTTTCTAATCAGTGAGAGAGAATAAAAAAGAATAAATAAATAAATAAATAAAAAAATAAAGAAACAATAATAACGACAACGAAATTAAATAAAAGAATAAAAATCTATGTAAAGGAATATATATGTAGGAGTTAGCGAATTTTTAGTAAGAGAATGATTGAGTGAGAAAGTTTTCTAAAGGATTTAGACACGTGTGTTGGTGATAACAGATATCAGGTTGATTGTGTATCACATTACATATAAAAATTGTGAAACATAATTGTAAAGTTATTTCTATCCATCTTATATTAAATATTTTTATATAAATAAAATTAATCTCGGTGTATGTTAATCTTACACCTCTACACTGAACCTAATCCTACATATATATATATAATATGGTATAAAAAAAAAATGTATTGTATAATAAAATTAGTGGTAAAAGTGAACGTATCGATATAGAAACGATTTCATCGTCGTAGCAAAATGCCGATTTGATAGGTTGTACGACATGTAAAAGGTTGACGTGCAATGGATATCAATCTAGGTACAGGTGGTCAAAATATCCAACGGAACAAGTTAGCAAGAATTTATACATCCGGCTGCCAGTGGTATTGTTTTATCTTCTATTGGCTCGGATCCGTTCCACCACCGACCGGTCTCGTTCTCTCTCTCTCTCTCTCTCTCTCTCTCTCTCTCTCTTTTTCTCTCGCGTTGCAGGAATATTTTTTCTCCCTTTCGCATTTCATAGCACTCCCCGCCCGCCCCTCCTCCTCTCCTCCGAACCCTATTCCTCGCCTTCGCCTACTTGTTGTTGTTCTTTTTTTTTTTATTATTTATTTTCTTTTTTATGACCATACAACGAACGGCAAGTATTTATTCATGATGACAATGCATACCACAATGCTTTTCCGTTCTCGCGTAATCAACCGTTTCGTCGCGTTGCGAACAGAACAGAGACCAAAGTCATTCTAATTTATAAATAAAAAGAAAAAAAAGAAAAACATAAAACGGGGATAGAGAGGGAGAAAAAAAAAAAAGAAAAGAAAAGAAACGAAAAAATAAATAAAAAAAATCAAATAACATCGAATTAAAGAGACGGATTTTGAATTTAAAATTGTGTAGAATTTTTTTAAAAATAAACGACAGGTTTTTTAGAGATTCGTGAAAAAAAAAAAGAAAGAAAAATTAAATAACGAAAGGTTATAATTTAAAATGTGGAAAGTGTGTACAATTTGGAAGTATTAGAAATTTTCGTGAAGTATGGGGGGACGGTGGGGGTGTACCGATATGTGTGGCATTAGCGAGAGAGGAGAATCGTAATTGAAATATTAATTTATGACGCATAACGAGCGGGCTAGTAATTAACACGCTCTGTAACCTCGTGTCAGCGAATGCGCAATGCATGCATTACTGCGACATAGCCGCATTACATAAATACTCGGCTTTCCTCTGCTCCGAGCCAGATCATAATGGGCAAAGTGTACAATTCGGCCATTATCCTCTCGCGATACCACCCTTTCCTCTTTCTCTCTCTCCCTCTCCCTCTCCCTCTCCCCATTCACAGAGAAAATCCACGAACGTATAGGTTCACCCTTTCCATTCTGTTTTCAACCACTATCGCGTGTTAAACTATTCAAGAAACGTCTGAACCATTCTAACAACGCATTTTCCCTACCTTCCACAACTTCATGTTTTGGTTTATCATTATTATTATCATCATCATCATCCTCATCGTAGTTATGTATCCTTTTATTAAAACCAGTTTTTTTTTTTTTATTAAAAAAAGGAAAAGATATCTTCTTTTTCCATATTCTTTTATTATTCTCACCAAAGAGACAAGATATAACAAAGCGTTACACCCTTTTATCCAATCCGACGTTGAATTACGATAAGGTGTTGTGATGGCTTAAAAAAAAAAAAGAAAACAGAAAAAGGAAACGATTAAAATAATGAATATAATTTTTATCAGTAAACCCCCCCCCGCCGCCCGCCCTTTCTCGCGGTTTTGTTTCATTTTTTAACCCGAGATAATTTTTGTCGTCCATTGCAATCGTACAACGTACAACGAGTACGCGATAATTGTCGAAAGCTTGTTAAAAACAAAAGGAGAGAAGAAGAATAAGAAAAAAATAATAAAAAAAGAGATATTATTCCGACGTAATAAAGTCGATCAAAATTCTGTCAAGCCTGTGCGTCATCTATCAATAATTCGATTAATATGTCAAATTTAATTTATTAAGTCGAATTTATCGAAATTCAAATGATGAAACATTTTCGTTTAACTGATTACTAAAACTTTCGTCAATGTTTCATGTAATACGAAAACTAAGATTGATTTTAAATTTATAAAAATGTGAATATATGTAATAAATGATTTTAATTTCATTTCAAACATATTGTTTTTATACGTATGCATAAATAACAAGACAGATTTCGATGAGTTTAGTCGAACGAATGAACGAACGAACGAACGTTTATTGGCGTCTACCAGTCCTTTTAACAGAGAGATCATGTTTCAGTAACAGATCGAACATTATGATGGATCACTCTACAAGGTTGTACCGCATTCAGTAAGGAATCCCACAGATACCAAAAGCAAATTTGATGTTCCGTTAATAAACTCGTTGTTGGTACAAACACGATTTGAGTTTCGATTTTCCTTTACCAAGCAAGTTACATGCAGCATCAACATATCATACTAATTGTAATTAATGAGATTCCTAGGAGATTTGATTTTCCTTTATAACCACTTTTTTTCATCGTTTATTATATATCGTGTATTTTTACTTAACAATAATCATAAGAGAAAGAAAGAAAAGAAAAAAGAAAAGAACAATAATTGTGTTTTAATAAATAATACGAGATAACGTAAATAAAAACGTATGAATAATATATTGTTATTATATTTTTGATGGACTATATATAAACGAATGTAAGAATGAATGATGAAAGTTCTTAGATGGTATATCATTAATAATCATACTTTCTTAGAGGAATTTTTCTATCTAAGAAAAATTTCATGATAATATATTTACCTCTATCTTTAATGAGATTAAATGTTTAAAGTTAAAAAGGAAACGAATAAATGATCGTCATCTGCATGGAAGGAAAAACATGCACGATAAAAATCACATTTCTCTTTTCTTCTTTCACTTTCTTTTTTTATTTATTTATTTATTTCTTTTTTTTTCTCTGTTGATAAAAAAAAAACAATAGTAAAATATTCGCTGATAATACGGATTTACGAAAGTACAATCGATCGAATGTGACAGGAATCATGTTAGTTTCGAAGCGTATATTTCTTTCACTGAATCGATCGATCGCGTTCATTGCGAGCCATCGATTCGATGAAATTTTATATCGGTCCGAAGGGTACAATAAGAATGCAGGAAATTTGAGTTCTGGTATATCGCGAAACGAAATTTTTTCGATTAAAACAAAACAGAATATAAACGAATATAGATAGATAGATAGATAGGTAGATAGTAGAAATAATAAAGTAAAAATAAAATTACGAATTTCGAGAAAAAGAAGAAAAAAAAACAAAAAACTCGATAGGAAACGGTATACAAAATTTTCTACGAGAAAATGAAACCTATATTAACGAATGAAAATTTATGTTTAAATCCTATCGAGCAATGACAGATATCCATATATCATCTGACTTGTAACACGAAATAAATTTTGATAAATACGAGAAAACGTAGGTGGTGTTTTATCGAATCGTACAAAAAGCAATAGCAGTACACGAGCCGTTAATAACAAAGCTTCGAAACGCGTATCTGAAAGAAGAAAAAAGAAATAAACACTAACGCAAACGTGGACACACACACACGCACCGACGCAAAAATACACCTACGTGAAACCAGTCAAACGCAAATGTAATAAAAAGAATGATAGACGCGTGAACAAAAAAATGCATTTTTTCTTTCCATTTCTTTTTTTTCGGGGCTTTTTTGTTTTTCGTCCCTTTCCCCCCTTTTTTTTTTTTTTTATTTTATTTTTCATTTTTTATTTCGATGAATTCACGCTACGTCGAAACTGTGAAAAGATATAGCGAGGCGGCGAGGGGCGTTCGTGCACAAAATTTTTCCAATTTCGAGCTCTCCCACACTGTTTTCTACCCCTTGTCATTCAAAGTGGAAAGAAGATGGAGGGATATAGAAATGTTAGGGGGTTAGGGTGGAATAGTTATTTTTGTTCTCTTTTTATTATTTTTCTTTCTTTTTTTTTTTCCAACGGAAGGGAGTAGGAAAAGGAAGAGGAAGAGGAAGGGGAGGGGGAAAAAAACATTTGTCCCAAGGTCTCGCTTTTTCTACGGTTAATCGAACGACATCAATCGACGACGTTTTAATTGATTAAATTTATACGGTATACATCAAGAGAAAAGAAAAATAGAAAAACACCATACAGAAAGTAATCGAAAACATAGGACACAGTTAATTCGAATGATTTATTCGTTCGAATACGTTAAACGAAGTAACACAACCAACCCCGTACCATGAATTCACTATGGTGTGGTATTATTTTTTTCTTTTAAAAATACGACTCTGATTTAGAGTTACAGTACTTCGATAAGCCTATGGTTTCCCCCAAGGCTATGACACTCAGATCACATGTGATCATGCAAGTCTCTGATCGACGTACAAAGGGCCAGTCTATTGACCAACTTCCTTTAACGGGTGTAATGCGTATCAGGTAGATGGAAAGAGTTACACAGAGAGATAGAGAGAGAGATAGAGAGAGATAGAGAGAGAGAGAGAGAGAGAGAGAGATAGAAGCTGTGAATCCGATTGGATTCACAGTCGAACGCGTGATGGTGATCGAATGGAAAGACCCCAATGGGACCACGACTCGCACGATCGCTTCCAAACCTCTATCCTCTGACCCTTTCCCTTTCCCTTCTCTTTCTCTTCCCTTCACAACCCCTTTTCACTCTCCACCCTGTTCTCCTTGTTCTCTTTCTCTTTCTCTTTTCAACCCTTCACTTCTCTTCTCACCAGACTATCCCCCATGTTTCGAGTCCTCGTGGCTTTCGTTAATCACAACTTTGGCGCCTCCAAACTAACACCCTGTATATATATATACAGGGTGTTAGTATATATATATATTACTAAAGATAACTTTCCAACATTCCCGATACTAATTTCCTTTGCTCGTTCATCGATACGAAACACCGTTGAAGTTTCTCTTCCGATTATCATCACGTCAAAGAGATAACAAGAGAGTGAGAAAGAGAGAGAGAGAGAGAGAGAGGGGGGAGGGAGGGAAATATAGAAGTATTTTTTTCATTTGTTTCGATTATTCGAATTTGAAATTTTCCATTTGAGAATACGTATTAGTCGCGGTACGACAAAATAATTAACAATTTAAAAAAAGGGGGATATACTATTTTTTTTTTTGTTAATTTCATTCCTAAACAATTATTTCCTCAAAAATTAATTACGAAATAAAAAAAGGAGAATATATACGTGTATGTATATATATATATATATATTATACAGAGTGTTCCAAATAACTCTAGTCACAACTTTTCAAGTACTTAAGATAATCTGACAATAAAATACTTTAAACTAAAGTTGATCTGTTTTTGATTGACTATACATGGCAATATAAAAATGAAACTTATATTAAATTATTATAACTCAAGTTTGTACTCTACGTGTAGAGAAAAGAGTGCACTTTAATTTAATATAAGTTTCATTAAAATCTATTTGCTAAAAGTATAAAAAATATTCGCCGAAACTTTTCAAAGAAATGGCAAAGTAGAAAAAAATTGCAGCATCTTATTCTTTGCCATTTTATGAACCTTTTCAGATTGATTTATTACTTGATATGGTATTCTACGCGTAGACAAAAGAGTGTACTTTAATTTAATATAAATATCATTAAAATTTATTTGCGAAAAGTATAAAAAATATTTACTTGAACTTTTTACAAAAATTGCAAAGATGGACAATTTAAAGCATTGCATTCTCTCCATTTTCTAAACCTTTGCAAATAGATTTATAACTCGATATGGTATTCTACGCGTAGATAAAAGATTTTACTTTAATTTAATATAAAAATCATTAAAATTTATTTGCGAAAAGTATTAAAAATATTTACCGAAACTTTTCAAAGAAATTGCAAGGATGCATAATTTACAGCATTGCATTTTCCGACATTTTATGAAGTTTACATGCTAAATTTATAACTCGATATGGTATTCCACGCGTAGTCAAAAGAATGTACTTTCATTTAATATAAAAATCATTAAAATCCGCTCGCTATAAGTCTAAAAAATTTTGTTCGAACTTTTTTTTATTTCAATGTATAGTCAATCAAAACAGATCAACTTTTGTTTAAAGTACTTTTTTGTTCAGGTTATCGCAAATACTTGAAATATCGTGACTTACCACTTTCAAATAAACGATCCATATATATATATATATATATATATATATGGATCGTTTATATATATTATATATTATATATATATCGTTTATATATATATATATTATATATATATATATATTTCTTTTTTTTTTCCATTTTAATACTAACAAATGATCTCTTCCTCTTTGATTTACTCTAGCGAGGCCAAGCGTGCGTGTTTTTTTAAAATCGTTTTCGGAAATAAATATACATAATTAATAATAGAAGTATATTAGAATAACAATGTAGTAATAATTAACATTTGGACAAAACACAATGAGACGGTGAGAGGTGAGAGTTGTTAGAGAAATGGAAGTAGAAGAAGAAGAAGAAGAAGAAGAAGAGGCTTCTATTAAAATTCATGCTACCTTTGTAACGTTAAGAACTTAATCCCGCTAAATAAACTTTCCGTTCGACAAACTCTACTGCTCGAACGGCTTCGTAATCCGTGGCCCGGTGCTTTGCCTTGCTCGATTTATCAACGTCAATGTTCCTTCCGGTAGCTACTTGGTCCTACGGTGAAATAAGGACAAAGGGACCCTGCAAAAAGGGTACGCTTAGTAAAATTTCTCCTAATTATTACCAGTACATTGTGTCTCGAATATTTTTTTTTTGTTGGAAATTCTTTTACCCTTCAACCTACTCAAGTTTATTTTCCATATAAAATTTGATTGATCCGTGTGTGTATGTGTGTGTATCTAATAGATTACATACCATTGTATTTTATTTTCAACCAATTCGTTCGCATAACTTTTCATAGAAAAATTCTATTGATATATAATATACAAAATATAGTTGATATATTTGATTTGATTTGATTTCATATGATTTTATTATATTTTATTTGTATCCAGACACCACAAATTCTGGACAAATTTTCAAGAGTTATACCTTTGATATATAATACTATATGCATAACTATACGTATTCATGTTTTACGATGTTTCGTAGGAGTTTTGCACGAGTGAGCACACCAACAGTGCGAAGTACCTATCCAACTTCAAAGTAAAATTCATTTTTCTGGGATTTGGTAGTAGAGAGTCGCGATTAATCTCCCAAGCCGCAATACCAAGCCTCGAAATTGAATTTCCTGAAACTCACGGATATATACGAATATATAGGCTAACTCTTTTTCTATCTCACTCTCTCTCTCTCTCACCCACATACTCAATTCACATACACATACACTACACATAGTACAACGTTTCCTCTACTTTTTTTTTTGTCCCCTTCTCACATTCCCTTTTCCTCTCATGCACACGAATTTTTATGGTGCCCACACGATTTACCGTGAAACGACTGTTTTCTTTGCTTCCCCATAGCCTTTCGTTATTTCTGAGTATTGCGAATCACAACGTGAAACCTTAACAATCGATCTTTTCGAATGTTGTTGTTTAACCAACATCGAGAAAAAATCTTTTCATTTTTCTACCTTTTGTTTATTTCTATCCTTTAGCGAATAGAAAAAGGTGAGGAATGGGAGGTGAGGACTGAGACTGGGGTTGAGGGTTGGGAAAAAAAAACATGTCGTTTCTGTAATTTTTTTTCTTCTCACGACGGCTCTATACTGTTTCTTCCGGATGGTAGAATATTTCTATCTGACATACGAGCGAACAACATACTCGGCCCCGATATCGTTGGCTATCACTATAGTTATACGTGTTCACAGTGCTTGCCAGCTGTCGTTTCGGGCCTGTTGTCGTGCTCGTCACGTCACCACTGCATGTTTCCGCGATAAATCTAGCATGGCTGAATCTCCTACGTTATTACTTCGCCTTTTCTAAACTCTTTCCAACCCCTCTCCTTCCCACCCTTACCCGTTCCCACCCCCGCACCAATTGGCACATCCTGAGCTTTTATTATGAAAAGAAAAAAAATACTCCGAACTGATTTTCTCGATAGGCAGATAAAATCAGATCCGAATGATAAAGATTGATTTTTAGAAAATCAAAACGTCAACACTTATGTGGAATTTAAATGAAAATAAATTTTGTTATACATTATTGTTTTTATGTATACCGAGAAATGTGTATAATACAAATTAACGATTATAAACGTACGTGTGTATGATAATATTGAGATAATAATAATAAAAAAAAGGTATTTTTAGAAAAGATTAAACATTCCAGTAACTGCCTCGTAATAAATCGTAGAAAGCTTATATATTCACGACTTAAACTCGTAGTGTAAAGTTCACAGATAATAATAATAGTAATAGTAGTAGTAGTAGTAGTCCCATCGGCAATGTCAACGCTTCACCCTTGTGGCAACTTCTAATACGACAAAGTCCTCACAATACGAGAGGAAAAGTACTCCTGGGATAAAGAGGATACTCCTACTTGATCCTTTTCTTTATTTAAAGGTGCTTAGAGATTTTCAGACACTCGACTGGATGACTTTTGTCGTTTGGAAAAAGTATTCCCTAAGACTATATAGAATAGTGATAGAAAGAAAAAGAAAAAGAAAAAAAAGGCACAAACGGAAGTTCCCATAGAAATATAAAGATTCATGTTATGTTTATTATATATATATCTACACCTGTAGATAAATAATTTTTAGATAAGAGATAAAACAAAAGAAAATTCTATAAAATATATGAGAACTACATTATATAATATATATATATATATATATATAAGTATCTGTAGATATAATTCACAGTAAGGGAAAATAAGGGAGTTAGGTATAACTCCCTTATTCAAAATGAATGACTTTAACGCCTCGAGTGAAATTACTATCTGCGGTTGAGTCTGACAAACTTTCTCTCCCCAAGCAAGTTGGATAACAAGGTGAGGTCGTCAAACAATCGAAGTGCGAGCCCACAATGAAACCACGGGGATTGGCAACCGGTTGAATTGCTCCGGCTTTCGAATTCCGCTCGATGGGACTCCGATAAGGCATGGGTCAGCAAACTAAGACGTGCTTTAAGCTCGATCTAGATCACGATCACGATCATGTTGCTGAAATTCGACTTATTTCAACCGCGTTAACAAAAAGTTAATGAGAATTAAAAAACGAATGATAGAAAAAGTATTGGAAAGAAAGAAAGAAAACTTGTAAAAAGTATAACATGAAATATAACGTTAAGTATAAGGTTAACTTTGACATTAAAGTTATCATAGAAACATTGAAAAGCATTTGGTTTGCAAAGTTGCAACCATATTCGTTTACTATTTACATACAAACATACCGATTTGACTCTGCTAAAAAGGAAAACGGGCAGACACTAGTTTACCTTTTGGAAACAGCTTTCATAATCGTTTCTATTTTGTTAAATCCTATCATATTCTCTACAGAATATGTTGAAATTTCGAAAATTATTATTACTCGTGAATGTGTACTATAATTCTAAGGGAATGCATTATTTATATATACACATGTATAATCCTCGCATTTAAATATTATTCCAAAAATATATATATATATATATATATTATATCGAGATTATAATATATTCGCGTACGATATAATTTAACGTAGATTAAATATAAAGGAAAAAAGAAAAAGAAAAATAAATAGAAACAAAAATGAAAATACATTTTGTTGGATAAGCTATTTTAAAGGATATTACATGTGAAAGATGAAAAATAGGATGAAATCAGTTAGTTAGGATAAGTAACATCGATACGTTTTACTAATGTGCACTATAATTCTACGGGAATGCATTATTTATATATACATATATAATCCTCGCATTTTTAAATATTATTCCAAAAATATTTATATATATTCGTGTACGATATAATTTAACGTAGATTAAAAATAAAGAAAAAAATAAAAAGAAAAAGAAAAAGAAATAGAAAATACATTTTGTTGGATAAGCTATTAAAGGAGATTACATGTCAAAGATGAAAGATAGGATGATATCAGTTAGTTAGGATAAGTAACATCGATGCGTTTTACTAATCCAAAGAGCTACTAATACTTCTTGAAAGATTTCTCAAGTAATCACCTTTCCCTTTTAGATGTATATACCTTATCCTCTCTCTCTCTCTCTCTCTTCTTACAGGGTAGGTTGATTCCTTTCCTGAAACTCTGCACTCAACGTAAGGGTAGTTACCGGTAGTACTTTTACCACCGACTCGAAAGTATCAAATTGCATGGAGGTAAGCGTTCGATGCACCACGGACTTTACATAAACCCGTACTTTGCGTTTCAATCTGCGGATTAAGTTGCGCTAAACTTTATGGAATGCTCGTATACTGATTCTAAGTCTTAAACGGAAAGATCCTCTTCCTCACAGACCGCGGACAAATTTTACTACTCTTACACGAGATCCTTCTTCTTATCGATATACATTCGAATATTCTTATGGTTATTTTTATTAACGAGAAATAATTATAATTATAATTAATCCTGTTCGATTTTAATACGAAAAAAACCAACAAACAAACAAAAATATACGAAGACGTAGAAAATGCATACGTGGACACAAAAATAAAAGTGAGAGAGAGAGAGAGAGAGAGAGAGAGAGAAAGAAAATCGAATCTAATGTGTAAATTTAACACACTTATGATATTAGATATTATTTTAACTTTCGATGATACTTCAACATCTTCAGATTACAATATAGTACTTCAGATTAAATTCTAAAGACTTTTGAAGGAATTCAAAGAACGAACTTAGACATTGTATTACACAACTCTCTATCTCCCTCTCTCTCTCTCTCTCTTATACGCACGTTCAGTACTTGAAACAAATTTAACAAGTTTATCGAATAGCGTTAGAATTTAAAGCGTTCGCTGGTAGAACAAACTCGCTGATACCAGAGGAACTAGTAAAACTGAACGAATATTTCTGTCCTTCGTTTATCGTGCCAAAATCAAGCTAAAAAGAGAGAGAGAGAGAGAGAAAGGGCAGTGTTCGTTCCATGCTGTTAAACACGCATACGATGCACTCGTACCAATGTAACACGTCCAATAATGTCGACAAAAGCAATGAATACCGTTTACCGTCTACCAAATTAAATGCGATACACTTCTGTATAACGTTATTCGACCGTATTGCTTGTATGTACACGCGAACGAACCATTTCTCTTCTATCTATCTATCTATCTTTCTCTTTCTCTATCTCTATCTCTATCTCTCTTTTCCTATTTTTACATAAATCCTATACTCGTATACAACACTTGCTTATAGGTATAAACTATCCGACAAGGAAAAACATAACGATCTATCCATCACGATCTTTCTTCTTTTTTATTCTTTATTTTTTTTTTTCTTCTTTCTCTCCCTTAAAGTTACGAGCTTGCTACTACTACTACTACTACACTATTACTACTATTACTACTACAACTGCTATTCGCTTACGAAGTTTCTTTAGCCAAGCTAGATTTTTACAGCTCGCAGTAGCTTATGACTTTGGAAAAGAGAGAAAGAGAGAGAAGAGAAAGTGGGGGAGGAAAGGGGGAGAGAGAGAGAGAGAGAGAAAATGAGAGAGAGAAAATGAGAGAGAACGTAAAAGTCGACGAGTTTCCTCGACGTAATCGCGAAAGCACGTGTTACATGACTTACAGTCCTCGTCCACTCACTCTCTCTCTCTCTCTCTCTCTCTCTCTCACTCTCACTCTCTCTCTTTCTCGTGTGATCTCAACCCGACGTACTTACATTATCTCACGCTATACTACAAAATGACGGATCGTTTCGTGGCGAGTAGATAAAAATTTCAAGCACGCTCACGCTCACGCTCACGCTCGTGCACTATGACCGAGATTCGATATGGAATCTAAAATGAAGAGAGAAATATTTTCTCTTTTCCTGTCTCTCTCTCTCTCTCTTTTTTTTTTCCTCTAGCATCGTTATCCTTTTTCGATTTTTCGAATTTCAAACTTTCAAATCGCGCGCATAGTTTTCATCGTATATTCATATATGTACACGTGTATGTGTATATAAAATATTATATTCTAACACGTCGATAAGATCCTTGAGAGGAGGATTGGTAGATGTAATATAACAGAAAGGTTGTACCGAATTACTTAATGTTGGTCATTACTACAAATTATCAGCGTCACGTGTAAGCCATGGTTGATTGCAATTTATCCTTTAACTTTAATTCGAAAGGAAAGAGAAAGAAAGAGAGAGAAGGTATTTTATAAAATAAAAAATACTAAATAATTATTTGATATTATTCATCGAATATGAAATGTAATATGGTATTCGTGAATTTGTACTTATTCGTATTAGAAATAAAAGAATAATAATAAATTAAATAGTTTTGTTGAGTGTTCAAATATAACGGATCAAGAGATAACGAAGTGTAGATGATGTATAGTGTTTTGAATATTAAAAAAAATGTATGTATGTCTGCTTAAATAAAAAAGACGCTGAACTTTAGTAATTAAGTTGCTGAAGAAGTCCCAATAAACGAGACGCAACGTTCAACTAATCAAAAGGAAGTTCTAGTTTTTTTCAATGTCCAAATTTTATTTTTCGAGACATGAGAAACAACTAATTGAATAAATTAAACGTTTTTAATTAAAATATTTCATTTTACCTAATGTATTTATTTTCACATTGTGACATTATTTATTCGTGAGAAAATAAGTATAATCATAATGACCAGAGTTCATTAGAAACGTCTGCTGGTCGTATACTGTTTTTTCTTCAACACGTTGCTTGGATACTTTACACGAAACAAATGGAAGTAATACCTTTACGTAATAGAAATGTAATGTGTCTAATAAGTATGATAGAAGAAGGTTGAACAATTCTGAGTCTAGCATGTGAAAAAATTCTACGAAATATAAATAACCCTATTATCATTCTTCTCTCAATCATTTCGTTCATTAATTATACATTTAAAATCCGATACATCAAATAAACGTGACTTATACTTAGCGTGATAGGCTAAGCTATAACTTAACCATAACTCATCGATTCACATTAATTTCAAAATATCCTTAATTCATCTTTTCAAAACGTATCTAAAATATTTATCGTCATTACGATTTTATTTCAATTTTCATTTTTATCATACACATGTTGTGACCGTTCTAATGATCTAATTTAATTAACGAAACGTTTTTTTGTAACTTGTGCAAATCATTTGCTGGCCGTATGATTAAAGTTTACCTGGATTTACGGCGTAGCAGTGGTTTAGGAACGGCAGCCAACAGAGCAGTAGCACCGCTCTCTGCATCTTAAATGAGAAACGAAAATTTCATTAGATTTACGAGAAAATATATTATAAATATAATATACATTTATATTGTATATAATACAAACTCTTTCGATATTACACGCTTGTAACTATTAAATTATTCGATTAATACATTCAACGAGAAACTTTGTTCTTTACCTTCGATACAAAAAAAAAAAAATATAAAAACCATTTCAGATGAATGTTTCCTTTTTTTATAATTTTTAATCAAACGAAAACGCGCACAATATTGTTTATATAACTTCGTGCGCACGCTTGTATACATTATATACACATGTGTGTGTGTGTGTGTGTGTACAAGTTAAAGTAATAATTAACGGTTAGAGTTATCGACGTGAGAAGTAAGAGAACACACGATAATATCTCACGTCGTCTATCCTACTTTGTTATTACGTCATAAATAATTGACGAGCTTAACGGACACTGTTAATCATGTCGAAACCAACGGTGGATGAGAATACCACGGAAACTCGAACGATCGGCAGAGTAACACCGACTCGGAGATGTTAGGACGTATAATCGAGTGTACGCGTGGTGAACACGTGTAGAGTAAGCCAATCCCTTTCTCCCTTTCCTACATACACACACACACACACATAGATATAAACGTAGGTACTGCAAGTTAGCCCGTTGGCCATCGGCGTCGAAAGCAAATGAACTCTCTCGTGCTTGCGTATAAGCCAAATGTGCTGAAGTTCGAATATACATGTGTACATGAGTGTGTATGTGTGCACGTCGACGAGTCTCAGCTATGCTGAGCATTTCTGAAACTCCTGCTAGTCTTTAGTTCACAACCCTGCATCCAAAATCGCAGCTGTGATCATTTGAAACACGTATCGGAAATAACATTTCTTGGATATTACTTTGATACCAAGAAAATTGGATCGATGGATCTGTAAATCCTTATACTATGTATGTGCTTTTACATCATTTTGAAAAAAAAGAGGAAAAATCCGAGATATAATATTGTAAGAAAAGTATATAACCTTGGATGAATATAACGTTCCCTTTTTATATGGTTACGTCTTTAAAGAGATTTCATCATATGAACTGTGCGTGATACGTATCGGAAAAGAAATAAAATGTATGTATTATATTTTGATAGGATCAATGTCGTATAAGAAGATAGTGGTAAAAGAAATGGGGGAATGAAAAAAGAAAAAAGAAGAAATAGAAGAAGAAAAAGAATTAAGGGAAGTAAAGGAAAGTAGAAGAAGAAGAAGTCGTAACTTGGCCTGGAGCAATTGGAAAATCAGAAATTGCCACGAAACTTTCTCTCTCCTCTCTCTCTTATGGTATACAACAGGAAAAGTGCAATATCGTTGAGTGAATTTCTTCCTACTTGCAAAAAGTATCCAATTGTAAGAGATCTTCGAATGTATCCCTGATAGAGATACCTTCATTATCTCGAATTGTGTAAGTATGTTTCAAGTATTCAAGAGGAATAACGATTAGGAAGTCGTCGTTTAATTATAATGAGAGAAGCAACAACCAATAATAGGAACAACCAAAACGAGTATTACAACCCCACCCCCCTTCCCACACCCACCCACCTCTCACATTACGAATTCGAAACAATCGGATTTTCATAGCTGAAACATGGAAACGCAACGCGTAACGTACGCGTATTATATTCATACAAACGTATACTATATATATATATATATATATATATATATATATATGTATGTGTATGTATGTATGATTGTACGAATGAATGTTACAGTTTTGGTACGAGCATTCGACATCGGTCGAGGTTTTGTTCCGCTAATAAATTTTCAGGGAAACAAAAGACAAATACTATGGCAAATAGGTAACCCCCCTTACCCTCCCTCTCCACCCACCGAACACACATTCATGGATTTGGTATATTATTTCATTTGATTTTCCATACAATGTGAAATGGGGTTTGAATGATTCCTATTATAGATCGATAAATAGGAGGAGAACGTTGATGATCATAGGTCAAAAGTGCATCAACATTTTCATTCACGGATCACCGATTGATCTGACAATGATTTTAATTATTGACTTCATTTATCCGATTATTTCTATAATATTCATTTTATTCTACAAAAATATATAATAATAGACATTTTAATAAATGAAGATTATAAAGAAAATGTATAAATGTTAGACGTTATCGAAAT
>NW_014569618.1:82968-85330 GCF_001313835.1 Polistes canadensis
TAACCAAGAATACGTAAAGCAATAAAAACCTCATACAGCGATATTCGTATCTCGATAACGCTTGAAAATTATATTAATCTCTTTTGGTATGTGTATCCGAAAAAGAAAGAACTAGGCCGCCTTTCGTATTGCATGGCCAAAAAGAGAATGAGAGAGAGAGAAAGAGAAGGGGATTGGGGGAGGGGGGTGTATGAGAGAGAGAACGAGTTTGCAAAGGTCAAAAGTGCATGAATTGTTGCGAAGTGCTTGAGTCCTCCGCTTTCTCGCTGTGAACAGTACAATACGATCGGTGACCCCGTTTTCATTCCACCAAGCTGAAAACCACTGCCAGCTGTGCACGGCTTCGCGATTAAGTTTTTCTCTTCTCAACGCTCACCACATACACACACACACACACACACATACGTAAACCCTTCAACCCCCATACAATCCCCCTGAACCCGCCCCCGCCCTCCCTTGAAAACTCTCAATGGAACTCGACGATGACGTATCGTTTTTCAAAAAGTCCTCCTACATGTATTTCACCGTAACACTAGCCGCAACATACGAATTTTTAACGTATCAATATGTCCTGTCAAATTGTTAATACGTATATGTTGGTTGGTTGATTGTAACGTTGCTGCTTTTCTCTATTTTTATTTTTTTCTTTCATTTTTAATTTTTCATTTGTTAGAGACAAAAATGCAAAAACCCCAATTTTTTTCTGTGACAAGTAGTAACAGAAATTTTGGAGGAGAGAGAAAGAAAGAAAAAAAAAAAAGAACAAAACTAATTTCATCGCGTTGTAATGTACGCATGAAAAAAAAAAAAAAAAAAAAAAAAAAAAAAACGTAAAACATTTTTATATTTTAATTAGCAAGTAATATGAAAGAGCTTCGACATTGTTACTTTAATTCTTTATTTCGGAAAAAGTCTGGAAAAATACGAGAATTTCGTTTCGATTCGAATTAGAGAAAAGGAAAAAGAGAACAAGAGGGTGAATGTACACACCGATTTCATTGGCACCTTTCTCTCTCTCTATCTATCTATCTTTCTCGTTCTCTTTTCCTCTTTTTTTCTCTTTTTCCCCTCTTTGTCCAATTGTTACCCATCGAACTACGTTTCAACCTTTTCGTGGTCATTTATAGCTCGTACAACGTAGGAAAAGGAGTATTCAACAATCAGTACGCTTTTTTCAGTTGGAAATTGAGATGGCTTTTCGCAGATACTCGTTCGAGCAAGTAGAACGAGTCAATCTTTAGTCAGTCGCTTCATACGTATGAAAAATAACAATAAAGAAAGTAAGCTAGGAAATTGAATTTTATTAATTTCCACACAATCGATGTTGCACATATTTTTCTCTCTCAATACATTTTATTATTTATTTATTTATTTATTTATATTTTTATCTACTAACCACATAGAGAGAGACAAGTAATTAGAATAACTTACAAGGGGAATATGATTAACGATAGTAACGAAATGCATGAAATTTTGTTAGTACCATGTAAACGCGGAATTCGCGAAGATTAATGAGAGATAGTACAAATTTTAAACGAGTTTGAAGGCTGCTTGCTTGCTTTTGTTGTTGTTAGTAGTTGTAATAATGATGTTGATGGTTTTGATGGTGATGGTGATAGTAGTAGTAGTAGTGGTGATCAATTATTCCAACACGATATTTGAAAACTATCGGACAGCAATTTGGCTGAACCGAAAAGGTAGGTTAACTTGAAAATTATGAAAAATCATTTGAATAATCCATAAGAGAGATAATAATATTGGTGGCACAAGCCATGTGAATTTAACGATAAATCCATCGACGAAATTTTCTTCGACGGCTATTACGAGGCATCGAATAATAACGTTGGATACCTTATCGAGATCATTTAATCAGTATTTTCCGATAATCGAACGAACGAGCAAGCGCGTATCCTCTCTTACAGGGCTATCGCATCGAATCTCGTATCCGTGCAGATTCAAAACGCCACTATAGCTTCGAGAACAACCCCCTCCCTGATAACATCGTTTACTCTCTCCTCCGCACTTACGAGAATTCTATCCCTCTCGTCTCTTTTATTTCTCTTTCTCTTTCTCTCTCATACTCACACTCACATTCACTCGACGAACAACTTTGCGAAACAACAACAAGAACCAATATTCTTCACTTCCCGGGCAATTCTTTTCTAAGGAGAAAAAAGAAAATATAAAAAATAAGGGAAGAAAAAGGAGAACAAAATAAGAAGAGAGAGAGAGAGAGAGAGAGAGAGAGGGAAAGAAAATAAGAGGAAACGTAACTTTGCTTCACTCTTTTTACTACGCGCGGGGAAAAAGTTTTTACCTTCGTTAAAACCTTCGAAACTAGTTTTACGAGAGAGAAAGAAAG
>NW_014569618.1:85920-88528 GCF_001313835.1 Polistes canadensis
CTTTCTCATACGACTCGGCTTACAAAGAAAAGAACCTGTGCGATATTAAAACTTGCCATTCACTGTTTGAATCTTGAAATAAAATAAGTGAGAATCTCTACCCTTTTTTTTTTTTCTTTTTTTAACTACGTACAATTATTTATCCGTTTTTTAATATTAGACTTTTCAAAGATATTCCGGAGAAAAAAAAGAAAACTTCCTTTGAAAACTTATGTTAAATATGACGAATTTAAAATGTATAATTTTTTTATGTGATGTATAAGAAAGACAAGGAAAAAGAAAAATTAATAGACTAAAAAAAAAAAAAAAGCATGAAATGAGATATTAAGCGCGTTTTATGTATTAATACACATATAAAAAGAATTTATATATATTCTCTCTGTCTGTCTCTCTCTCTCTCTCTCTCTCTCTTGTTCATAAATTAAATTCTCGTCTTTATATGATTTCCCAGAACACCCAGAGATCCGTTATTATAATTTTAATTAATGAAGCACCCAGCGTGTATTCGTTTTACGGCAGCTTTCGATTCAGTTTTTTTTTTCTATTTTTTTTTTTTAATAAACATTTTTTCTTAATATATATATATATATATCTCTGTACCCTATGTAAAATTTAATTCTCACGAGTTAAAACACGATTAATTTCTTTTTTTTCTTCTTCTCTTCACATGATTACTTACTTAATTATCATTACGCACGTCCTTTTCTAAATAGAAAAAAAAAAAAAAACAGAGAGAAAGAAGAAACGTGTCAAAAATATGTGAGATGAAACAAAAAACTGTGTATTCGTCGAATTATTATTTAAAAAAATGAGGGAAGGAAGAAAGGAAGGAATTTTTTTACTTAATATTTATCTCAGTCAATCGATTTTTGATCTTTTCGTTAGTAGGATCATGGAGATTATAGAAGAAAGGGGTTTGTTCATCCACGTGGGTGTGTAAGAGAGATGGATAGATGTTAGTTGCGTGTGCGAATCGATCGTTGAAAAGCTTTCATGAAGATGCCTTTACTCATAGAGTCTCCATCGCGATTCATTGTCTCTCATACCATCCCTTGTTTCCCTCTTTATCATCTCTCTCTCTCTCTCTCTCTCTCTCTCTCTCTCTCTCTCTCTTTCTCTCTTTCTCTCTTTCTCTCATTCTCTCACATACACACCTACACATATACATACTCTGACTAACCATTCCTGTCTCTCTTACTCTTGATGTTTATATATCCAACGTGCCAGGATATTCTTCGACGCTTCCGGAACGCTGCAAGCTCAACGACCAAAGTGTTCACTCACGATTAGCAGCTCAAATGAATGACGGAGTAGAAGAGGCTGGCTTTGCAAGCTTCCCTCTCAAACGTTCGTTATTATAATAACCTTTATCTTGAACACGCGGTGCTAATTAGTTAAATACTACGTGTGTATAATATGTATGTATGTATGTATGTATGTATGATATATATATATATGTTAGAATTACTTAGTAAATATCAGAGATTGCAATGCTATAAATGGTACAACTTTGATATTTCTTTGAAAAGTTTTGGTACATATTTTTTATACTAAAAGTAAATAGATTTTAATGAAACTTATATTAAATTAAATTACACTCTTTTTTCTACGCGTAGAATACTTTGTCAAGATATAAATTTAGCGTGTAAAGTTCAGAAAATGTCAGAGAATGCAATGCTGTAAATTGTGCATCTTTGCAATATCTTTGAAAACTTCAGGTAAATATTTTTTATACTTATAGTAAGCGGATTTTAATGATTTTTATATTAAATTAAAGTACACTCTTTTGTCAACGCGCAGAATACCTTTTCTAGTTATAAAAATCAAATGTAAAGTGCAGAAAATGTCTGTGTATCCAATGCCGTAAAGTGTGCATCTTTGCAATTTCTTTGAAAAGTTCTGGTAAATATTTTTTATACTTTTAGCAAATAAATTTTAATGACTCTTATTTTAAATTAAAGTACACTCTTTTTCCTACGTGTTAAATACCTTATCGAGTTATAAATCGATTTGCAAATAATAAAGGAAAATTTAATCCTTGTATTACAGTTAATATTTTATTTTATAAACAGGTATATTACACAACCCTGACGCCCCAGCCCAGCCAGTGTTTAACCCTTTACCATGATAACACCCTAATAGTATGCTACCAATATACCAAAGCTCTTTTAAATCTGTGGGTATCCTAGTGTAAGGTCCCCTTATTAAATATATAAAAAAAATTGAAAAACGTAATATACTAATTATACGATTTCATAAAAAAGTGTGTTTCTGTTACGCTGCTATACAACTTGAACACATTAACGTATACATATATATCTATTATATCATCACGTAGATCTTTTAATCAATTATTAATTAACTTTGATCGCGTGAAATTAAGCAAAGCTTAATTATCGATCGCGATAATATCAGAACCAACACAAGTTTCTTAATAACTTTATTATTACTTTGTAAATTTAACTAAAACAACTTTAAATTAAAACTCATGCTTAAAACGAGTCTTAGAAAATATTATTATTACAATATTATTATTTGTTTTTTCCTTCTGTCTCTCTCTCTCTCTCTCTCTCTCTCTCTCTCTCTCTCTCTCTCTCTCTCTCTCTCT
>NW_014569618.1:88793-95645 GCF_001313835.1 Polistes canadensis
AGAGATAGAAAGAGACAGAGAGAGAGAGAGAGACAGAGAGAGAAATGTTAACATTTCAGAACGATTGTTTAAGTTTCTATTTTCATATTGTGGTTGTTAGAAAGGAAGGAATCAACTCGCGAATCGACTGCAAACCTGTTATTTACATTTTCACATATGCGGTCTCCGTTATGCTATGAAGAGACAGAGCATTAAACTTTGTCGCTTCTTCCATGCGAATGATCCTCGGTTTTCCAGGAGATGCATTCTCATCTGCCAGAAATCTATCTACTCTCTCTCTCTCTTACTCTCACTCTCTCTCTCTCTCTCTCTCCCTTTCTCTGTTTCTCTCTTTTCATAGAAACGTATTCGAAACTACCAGACACAAATAATAGATTCACCGAGCGCAAGAACTTCAAACAAACGGTCAGATGATACGCACACAGTGAAAATCAACAAGAGACAACACAATCAATGTTTTACCAGTAAAATATAACAAAACTTTCAATCTTATTTCCTATTACACGATTCTCTCTCTCTTTCTCTCTTAATTATATTTTCGTTGTTTTTGATTAACATTATCCTTTTCGATATCAAATTGAAAATGATAATTATCTTTTCTTTTCTTTTTTTTCTCTTTTTTTTCTCTTAACGAAATAAAATTGAACAATCGATATTAGATCATTTGTTTTGTTAAAAGTATTATCAAAATGGAATTTTAATTAACGTTCGTTATTCACGCGTTCGCATGTATGATGATAGATCATACGTAGATGTAACAAGGGGGGACACGTGTGATCCGTTCTCGAATACTAACAGGTGTACTTAGGTATGTGTAGGTAAGTAGATTTCGAACAAGGAGACTATTTCCTATGAGATTGCATTCGAGTATATAACACGTGTAAATACACATCTGTAGGAACATATTAGAGGAATACATTGATTTTCTAATATAACAAAAGGAAGAAGTGTTGAATATTTGTATTTGTACGATAAGAAAAAAGGGGATGTGTAAATAGTAGTAGATAGTAGTAGTAGTAGAGATTGCAAGAGATTTGAGATTATTTGAAGATAAAGTTAAAAATATTGAAAGATCAATCAAAAGAGATAAAACAGAGAAGAACGTATTCGATATCCGTATCCTCACGGTCTCGGAAGTAATATATCTTTGAAAATAAAGTTGGAAAAGTATCGCCCATAGGAGACGACGACGAGTTTAGATACGAGTCTTACTACTCCGCTAGTCATATAGGCCAACAGATTGATCCTGAAAACATTCACGTCCTATGACGACGGTATAAAAGAAGAGTTTCTTCGGTTTCGCAGTTACCAGAGAAAAATAGTAGGTCAACGCGTACTGCACAACGATCTTTTCTCAAGGAACAGTAATAACGGTTTGAAGAACTCTACGGGTAAGATGGATGGACGTTGGAAAAGAGGACTGGAGCTTTTCCACCCCCTCCCCCTCCCCTTTCTTCTTCTTCTTCTTCTTCTTCTTCTAGTCGTCTTTCTAACTGTCGAAAAAAGTATGAAAAGAATAAGAATAAGAATAAGAGAGAAAGTACTTGAGTTTAACTTCCATGGCGATGACTTGCCATAACCGAAACGAGGAGGAAATAGTTATGACGATGATACCAAACTCCCAAGACTTTCATTAACTTTTCCCAAGAAGCGCGAGTTTTATTTTAATAATGAATTTAATTGCTGTAACGTCCTAACAACTTTTACTCAACACCCTCGTTTTTCTTTTTACATTCTATCGAGTTAAAGTATACAAGATAAAAGAAGACAATTCTAACCGAGACCACCCATCACCACCATCACCATCACCCTCCCTCTCCTGTCGTTGTCATGTTTTTTTTTCTTTTAATTCAGTTATATGAATAATTTATTAAATGAATAAATTATTTTTCCGTAAAGAAATATTCGAATGAAGTATATCAGTTTGTATTTTTTTCAATTCTTTCTTTCTTTTTTTTCTTTTATAGCAATAAATAAATAATATCTGTTGTAATAATAAAACACGCGCGCGTTGGCATGCACAGTAGTACGATCGATCTATTTACTCACTCTATTTCCTTTACTTTCATATACTTTTCGCTATATGAATAAAAGTATACGAGCAATGGTTTCCTATCGAGTAACGATGGAAATAGAAAGAGAGAGAGAGAGAGAGAGAGAGGATACGAACTCGATTCCTTTTTTTCTCAATCGGTGCCTTCCGAACTCGTGACATTTCAGATTCCCACATATTCTCTATCGTCATGTTTTTTAATTCATATATATATATATATATATATAGTCAATAATTTATTCACAACGAATAAATTATTTAGAAACGAAAATATCTGGATAAGTATATTAAAAAAATTCAATTTTTTTTTCTTTTTCATTTCTTTTTCTTCTTTTTTTAATATATGTATACCAGTAGATAAATAATATTTGCAGTAGATAAATAATAACATGTTGGCACGCTATGCACAACAGTACGATCGATCTATTTGCTCATTCTATTTCCGCTACTTTTCACCCTTTTTTTTTTCGCTAGAGATGAATAAAACCATACGTGCATTTATTTTCTACCGAAGAACGATAGAAAGAAGAAACAAAAAAAAAAAGAAAAACAAAAAAAAGAAAAGAGAGAAAGGATACGAGCCCCAACTGCATTCTTCTCAATTGCTTTTTTTTTTCACAATTGGTACCTTCCAAAACTAGTAACATTTCAAATTCTCAACACTTTCTCTATTAATTATTCTATATTATTTCCTATTTTACAAATTTTCTTATATCGAAAACAAAAATGAAAGGATAACAATTTCTGCGCATTATACTTTTACCCAACGTCATTTCTATCATTTTTTTCAACGCCAATGTATAAACAAACCTAATAAAAATGAAAAATTCACATTCATATAATTATTCTGATAAAAATAGATCATATTCAAATTTGAATTAATTGATTATTTTTCTATTCTTCTTTTTCTTGGTTTTCAAACAACAATTTTTTAATCTACGCGTTCGTTCATTTCAACTAATAATCCCATAATCGATACCTCGTTTTACATACAATTCGAATAAAAGAAAAAGAAAAGGAAAAAGGAAGAAAAAAAAAATAAGAAAAAAAGAAAAGTAAGAACGTTTCATGTTCCAGGAAGATAAGGAGAATAAGAAAATAGAATGAGAGAAACGAGATGCGCGGCGGAAGGGAATAGAGTGGAATGAAATTTACACTGGGAGGGGGTGAGGGGGGATTGGGTAGGCGGGAAGGGGGAAGGGGGGCGGAGGGAAAGTAAGAATGAAAAGATAATACCTAGGTAAGAAAAGTGTTTCTCCAGAACGTCGTGTTGGAAACGTAAAAGCAGTAGTATCAAAAAAGTATAAAGATAGAAAAATAAAAGGGGAATGATAGAAAATAAAGAATTAAAATGATAAAGAAAGATGGATAAATCTTTTACAATTCTGTGCTAAGTGTATAATATTTAATTACTATATATTATATATAAATATAATTTTCGATTAATATAAACGTTTCCAACAACAACAAAAAACAAATTGATCGTTTGATAAAACACTGATACGCACCGCATATATTTTTTATATTTTGATGTGTATTTGTTTGAAAATTTGCAACGAGATGATACAGGGTAGTTTCGATTTTGAAATGATTAGTCGTTCATTAATTCTGGTTAGGCTACTAATTATTTCTCATTAATCGTAGTACGAGGCTAGTCGCGATCAATCATGCATCAAGGTTACCTACCCAGGCTTTCTGCTTCCGTTAGTTATCCACGAAATTATGGGCAATGGTATGTATAGGGTGCATAGTTATTTATACGATACACGTGACTACTAATCTCCTTCTCGTTTTCTCTTCTTCTTAATCTGTCAAAAGGAAAACAGAGAAAGAAAGAGAGAGAGAGAGAGAGAGAGAGGATACGTGCTCACGTTTCTCTTGTGTGTGCTTCTACAAAACTGATTATAAACCTTGTTTCTGTAACAATCGAATTCTATCTTTTACTTTTATTCATCTATCTATCTCTCTCTCTCTCTCACTGTCTCTGTGTATTTGTGTGTGTAACGAGTGTCAGTTCATTTACAAGACTAAAATCTCAAAGAACGTAGAAATTTTCGTAGGGCTAAAATGTTGTGTGATCGAGATTTACAAAATAATTTGAAAAGAATTTTATGTTTCTATTTGATTCGTTTAAATTTAAAACAAAAAAAAGAAGAACAAACGTACGATCGTATTAATTAATTAATTACATTTCGATGACACTTTTATTCGCGTCATTATTTTCATATATCACGCGAAAGATAATAAATAATATAATTGTATATTAAAGAGATATAAATAAAGAGATAAATTGAATGTACATACTTTAAGAGAATTATGCGAACAACGTTGGGGATTCGAGACGAAAATGAATGCACGAATGTAACGTTAATCTTCGATCCATGGTGGCCAATTTAAACGTTAAAGTTCTTTACACGTATATAAACACAATACTTCGATAAGTAGGTCTAGTAACTATGCACGATTATGCGAATTTGCGTGGGTTAATATTTAAAAAGAAAAAATAATAAATATAAAGAGAATAATAGGACGTTCGTAATATTAGGAATAATATCTGTATACCACATAAAGCTAACGCAAGCACACCTGTTTCAAATCGTATCCAGGAGTCTTCCGCACGAAAACCCAGGGATTTTCGTTGCCCTGGCCAAACTGGTAATGAACATCCGCGAAATAATCTGCAATTATATGGATAATCGCGAACTAACTGAAATTGCA
This sequence comes from Polistes canadensis, assembly GCF_001313835.1. Classification (NCBI taxonomy): domain Eukaryota; kingdom Metazoa; phylum Arthropoda; class Insecta; order Hymenoptera; family Vespidae; genus Polistes; species Polistes canadensis. The sequence goes on from NW_014569618.1 coordinate 93,565, forward strand.
ACCTGAATTATAAAGCATCCTACCTACTACTATGGTCGTTACTCACCGCGACGATATACTACAAACTAATACTAATGACAGGATATATATGCATGCATGCATGCATGCATCCATGCATGCATGTATGTATTTTATTATATCTATAGGATTGAACTTTAAACTTTGACTTTATCGAACACATACATAGATACATACATACATACACTGACAAATAAATAGATAGTTGAGAAAATATATATATATATATATATATAGTATAAACTAAGAGAAATATAAAGACTATGTGTAATAACTACTATAATCTACCTATCTCTATTTCTTTTCATGATGTTATATTCTGTCTCGTAAAATCACTTACGTGGGAATAAGTAGCGAGGTAATAAAAATTTTATTACTCGAATATATATAGCTTTAGGAAATGAAAAAGAAAACGAAAGATGTAGAAAAAGAAATAGAAAGAGATAGATAGGTGGATCGTAGAAATAGTGGTAAACCACTACCAACCATGTTTGACTACTATTCCTATTTTGCAAGAGAGAACGATACCGTTCCGGATATTCCTATACATGTTTAAAGTAAGAGAATAAAGCTGGAATGTCCAATGATTTCTGTGTTATCCATCGTTTTCGAATATATATTTCTATCTATCCATACACATACACATACACATACCTATACGTATATATGTATTTTATATTTATATATATATAACAAACCGAATTGTTTCGAACTCGTTGCGTGTCCGTTCAAACGTGTTTCCAAATCGTGTTTCACGATATATATATATATCGATGGAATATAATTTTATTTTAATTTCAACTGAATAGCATAAAAATTCCATGTTGTTATATTATACACAGGAAAATGGAGATATTTTATTCAAATTGTCGCTGACTCGAATAAGAAATTATAACAATGAGAAAACTGTTGAGTATATGAAAAGAAAATTGGAAATTTTTCTTTACTGAAAAGTTGGTATATTGTTGTATAAAGGGGGGGAGGACAATGTAATTTAATTTCAAGTTTAAAAATCAATGATGTGTTATATCGGTTAAATGGTTTTTATCGTCTCCATTCGCAATTTATTAATCGATAGATAAGAAATGAGAAAAGAACAAGATAAAATATATATATATAGACGTATTAGTTCTTTTAAAAAGAAAACAGACAGAAAGAAAGAAATATATATATATATATATATCTTTGTGTCGTAGTTGAGAATTTCTCGTCGTGAAAATAAAAAATCTTCTCATAAAAGCGATGGAAGTTTTATGCGGGAGCTAAATAAATTAAGTAAATTAAAAATTGCTTCTGGCTAAATAGCAACGTCATGCCGCATTTCTTAAGAGGATGAATTTCCAGATCTTCTTTACGGCACGGCAAAGCCTCGGATATAAAATGAAACATCGATTCTTACGGATAAGCTTAGATTCTTTAAAAGAAAAAGAGAAAGAATGAAGCAAAAGAAGAAAGTAGACAAAAAAAAACAAAAGAAATTAATAGATTAGTGACGACTAACAAATATTTTTTTATGCAGAAAAATAAGGAACCCTTTTAAATGATTCAAAATTTATCGGGACGGTATTTTTTTGCCCAATCATTTGAAGGAAAATTTATTCGAAATATATAAAATGTCAGTATGTAATATAACACGTTGTAAATGAATGTATGAAAATTCTATTTAATATTGACACTTGTATATACATTTATTTCAATTCAAACAATATATTATATTTATATTTGCCGATTGTATTATTTAAACGAAAAAAAATACCTGCAATCGATGAATAAATAAATAAAAAAAAAAAAAAAAAACTATTGACCGATCCTGTTGGGTCATCGAAAGTGTAGAGAACAAAAAATCAAGTAGAATAAAACACCGAAGTACTACGCCATTTGTTAAAACAAATTTATTCTAATAAGTTGCATGAATACGAATAGATTCAATCCAAGTGATGAATAACGAAATAAGACTGAGGAAGACTGATCGTAGTAAAAATAAAAATAAAGAAAAGAAAAGCAAAAAAAAAAGATCGTACGCGTAGGAAAATAAATATAAAATATGAGAAAAAACAAACAAA
>NW_014569618.1:95979-122569 GCF_001313835.1 Polistes canadensis
TTAATTATATTAACATATTAATAATTATATTAATATGTTGTTTAATATATAAAAATTCTACATTTTCGTTTAATATATAAAAATTAAAATTAGTAAGGGGGGTTGATAAAAATGTCTTAAGAAAAAATCAATTGGACCGAATAGATTTTGCCTGCAAAAAGAAAAAAGAAAATCTTATTTCATCTTATATTTCATCACTTGTTCTTTTTATTTGTTCTTATTTATATCGATTCGAAAAGAGTGTATTACGATCTCGGAACGTGACCAACGGAAAGTAGAGAGAGAGAGAAAGAGAGAGAGTTTCGTTCGTTTCCTGAATCGAGAACTAGAAAAGTGGACGGTGGAAAGTTTAATGAAGGGTCTCCTCTCCCCACTTTCTTCTCTAACGCTCTCGGCTGTACAAAAGCAAAAATGAAAAAAGGAAGGACGCGAGAAAGCGTATCCGCCAGCAAAGCTTCTACTTCCTTTATTCGGAAGTGAGAAGATTCCGCAAACTTCTCGATTCTCGCGTTTTCTCACGTTCGGGGGGGGGGGGAATAAAAATAAAAAAAGAAAAAAAAAAGGAAGTGTTTGAGTGTTGGAAAATAAAATTAAAAAAAAGAAAAAACAACAAAAAGAAATCACGCGTATCCTTTTTTCCCGTTAGTTTGCTTTTCTTTTTATTTTATTTTATTTATTTTTTTTTTTTCAAACATTCGTTAACGAAACAAAGTCCACTTTGCTTTACCTACCCCCCGAGTATTTTAAAATAATAAAGAAAAATATCCCCCCCACCCCATTCACTATAAACTAATAATTTTCTAAACGAGAATATATCCACAAATATTATTATTACTATTCATGTTTTTGTTCATGCCGATGTTGGAAGATTAAAGTCAAGCCACTTACGTAATTACTATCACTAATATCGAAATCTTTCGACAGGGATGAGGGCAGGGTGGGACGGGGGGAAATAAATTTCCATAAAAATAAATAAAGCACGTTGAAGAATGGAGAACGGGGAATGAGCGTGAGTGTAATAAATAGATAGGTAAATAGGGGGAGAAACGTATAAAGATAATAAGAGAAAAATATACGTGTAGAAAAAAAAAAGAGTAGAAGAACTATGAGAGAGATGTGAGAGAAGTAAAAAAGAAAAAAAGAAAATAAAAAGATAAAGTCGGTGAAGAGCCGTTTGTCGAACAACTAATGAGACCCTGAGCTAGAACGAGAAGAGAAGAGAAGAGAAGAAGAAGAAGAGAGAGAGTGAGCGCGTAAATGCGCTCTAGAAAATGGAGATCGATTTTCTGGTTGGTGCAAGCAAGTAAGCACAAGCAAGCAAGCACAAGCAAGCAAGCAAGCTCTCTTCTCCTTTATCAAGCTCGATGAGCCTTACAAATAAGTCCCTTCTTCTTTGGGTGCTCATCAAACTGAACATCAACTTGATGGACCTCCTTGATGAACTTGAATTAACCTGTTCAAAGTCATTTAGTTAGAAACCCTAGTAGTTTAAAGGTTAAAACGTGTACATTTGTAGATAATACTTCCTTTCACCACCAAATTCCTATTACCATTAACTACTACTACTATTATTATTACTAGTATTGCTAAATATAACTAATTCATATATCAGACGAAATGAGAATCAGTTTGAAATGAATATTTCTACGTTATATTACGAATCACTGTAAAGTTTTGTAAGGGTTTGCAAGGCAATCGAAAACTCGCCACCGGCAGACTGGCCAAACCCCCCACCCCACCGTTTGCTAGTCTACCACCGTGCGACTTTGTACCTTGACCTAGAAAAAAAATTCTTGGTGGTTGGCCAACTTATACATAGTCGAGCCATTGATTGAATTTCACAGCTCGCACTTTGACGATTGACAGACACACGATATTCACCCGGAGGAGTTCGATTTAGATTACAGTGTTCTTTTTTTATTTTTTTTTTTATTTTTTTTTTTAGATTGTATTAGACGAGTAGGTGTTGAAAAAATGACACGGGTCTATGTGACAGAGATACCATAAAAAAGAAAGAAAGAAAAAAAATTAAAGAAGAAATGTTAGAGTGTGGTAGAGAAGTAAAATACCACAAATAAAAGGTACACCTTGGGAGAACATTGGCCTACATTTTTCGGATTACTTTTTCGAATAGAACCAGTAGTAATAGTAAGAGAAAGAGAAAGCAAGAGAGAAAGAGAGAGAGAGCAAGAGAGAAAGAGAGAGAGAGAGAGAGACAAGCAAACGACGAAGTAGGTTTGAAAATTTCAGGATAGCGTTAACGAGTGTTGGTACTCGTCGAGCTCGGTTGTGCTGTTTCTTCTGAAAATTTAAAGAGCTCGATAACGAGGTGACTTAACCTCATACCAATCCTCTCCCTTCCCCTTCCMCCCCCCCCCCACCTCTCTCTCTCTCTATTTCCTATCCTTTTTCGTTTCTTCGTTTCTTTCGTTACTTCTCGCGCCAATATTCTTTTGCGAGTCCGACCACTGAATGAATTTACAACACGCGAACTTCCACCGGTTGCTATATACATACATATATACATACATATTACTGTATATACATACATATATATATATATATATATATATATATGAATAAAAGCTACCTTCGAGATACGATTGCTCGAGAAAGCACGTTCATTCCTTCATTCGTTCGTTCGTTCGTTCGTTTGCCCGATTATTTCGCGTTCCTTTTGGTTCATGGTTAAACTTTTATAACATAGAATCATAATTATTAATAAGTTTCGCGCGTAAACACGAACTTGAATTTTTTGAGAGTCGAATGAGGAAGGAGAGTTTTTTTTATTTGATTGTAACTACAAACCACCCACGTCTTTTTCCATAGTAAATAACTTCCTACGTAAAAAGCGCGAACGAACGACATTTTACTTAGTAAAAGACGATAAGTCTGCTTTCCTATTTCATTCTATTTATTTCTCTTTTTTTTTTTTTTCTTTTTTTTTTTTTTTTTTTTTTTTTTCTTTTTTTTTTTATCTTTTACCTTTACGTTGCATTAGAAACGCTTCGGAGTCCTCTATGGAAACTCGTTAGCGACTACATAATGGACATTCCCAACCTTTTTTTCTTTTTATATTCTTTTTTTACCTCTCGCAAAACAAATAAAAATATTTTTTTGTTAACTTTATTCCTATCTCTCTCTCTCTCTCTTACTTAATATGTCATACGTATCACGTTAAAAGCAAAACGTTTATATTAGTGTGTGTTTTCTTTTTATTATTATTATTATTATTATTATTATTATTATTTTAAAACAGTTTTAAAGAATAAAGAAAACAAAGAGAATATAAACTTTTTGATAAAGTACGCGAAAATAATAAATAAAATTACAAAAAAAAAAAAAGGAAATAGGATTAGAATCGGAAAACTATAATACTAAGAGGCTTATTTAGAATGAAAATCATGCGAAAGCGCTTAATTCGAGAAACAAAATGGTAAAGTCTAGGATGTAAATTTCTTTGAAAAAAGATAAAAACAAAAAAGAAAAAGAAAATCTATTAGGAGAAAGTTCAAGTTACCGAACGTTTATTACCCTGTCCTGAATAAACATATAAAAAAGTTTTGGAATATAAAATGAGCTTATAAAAAAGAAAGAAATAAAGAAAGAAAGAAAGAAATAAAGAAAGAAAGAAAGAAAGATATTTTAAATGCAATTAGGTAAAGGATTATACAAATTAGTCCAAGCAAATGATAATAAAAGACGATAAGAATTATCGTTACTTTTTTCATCATTATCTTTTGTTTTTCTTTTTTAATGAACGAAAGGAAGGAAATTTTTGGTCGTGAAACAGAAAAAGTTATCGTAACTTTTCTATGGCGGGCGGGGGGTAGGGGGGAAGGTAGGGGGGCTTCTATGGGTTCTAACGATTCACTAAAACGTTTCAACGTAGGAAAACAGGAAGACACGGGGTATAAGCGTAGACCTGAAACGTGTCTTTTAAAGTTTCTCACTTCTCTTCTTATTACAATGGCCGGGGCTTAAACTTTCAGATTAAAATGAATAGCTCATCGTTCTCATTCTCTCTCTATCTCTATCTCTCTTCATCTTCCTCTTTACATAGCCTGACTTGGCAAAAAGGTGAGAGAGAGTGAGAGAGAGAGAGAAAACCAACCCTCAGGCTCGTCGACCCTTCGGAGAGGTCTAGGTAACTGCAACGACGTGGCAGAAATGATTATTATATCCCTGGGAATAAAAGGAAACAATCTCTCTCGTGGCTGGTATCATCATCACACTGGCATAAAAGCCAGCAAGCAAGCAAGGAAACAAGGAAGCAGCAGCACGGTTTAGCATTTAGCTTTAGCCTTGGACGAGAAATCTTTGGCAATTCTGAGTGAATCAACTTAAATGGTGCCGAGGAGGGTTCAACGTTACACCAACTTGCATTTAAGTCGTCTTAACTTTTTCCTCCCTTCGATATAATTAATCTTTTCGGATAAGGTAACGCGCTTAAACTCACACTCACTCATTCACTCTTTCTCTCTCTCTCTTTCTCGATTTCGATCTAACTCACTTCGGGTTTCGATTAATTACGATTTTGCTGAGATCAGCACAATCAGAATCAGACTGATCTGCGTTCTTAGTAGGTTGGTGATGGTATCCTTTGGGTTAAGAGATATATATTATAGGGAAAGATTTCGAAACGTTCCGATCGGGGAAGCGAATGTCAGCTTTGAGACGAGATATAAATCAACCATGAAAGAAGGAGCTGATGCCTTCGCTGGAAATAATATCCTTCCTGTCGCTTCTTTATCGAGAGAAAAAGAAAAAAAAAAAAAAAAGAAGAAAGAAAAGAATCATCCGCGTCTATTTGTCTGGATAACAGGACGTACCGTTCCTTTACGTTTTTTTTTCGTTCATTCCTTTTTCTTTTTTCTTTTTTTTTTTTTTCTTTCATTCCTTTCCCCTTTTTCTAGGATTATCATCTCGGGAATATTATATTTAAGTGTCGCGTATGTGAAAAAGATAAAAGATATATATATATATATATAATTAGGGGATTGTTTTGAATTTTTTTTGTAATCCCATTGATAAATCTGCACGTTTTTTTTTATAATATCGATCGAAATTTTTTTCTCGTATCGTATCGTGTTTTATTGTTAATTAAATTGAAAAAAAAATGGAAGTAGTGTAATAATTTAATATATTATATATATATATAAAAAGTTACGAGTGTTTTGTATAATTCTCGCGTGCTTTTTTTTTTTACCATTCTTTATTCACAAACGACCAGGTATACAAACTGTAAAAATTCTACCGTCCCATCTTTCTTTTTATTCAACACGCGTGACACGAACATACACAGTCCCCCCCCCCTCCCTCCCTCCCCTCTTCCGTTGCACTCTCATTATTATGAAATCCACTTCGCGAGGACTAACGGCTAGTAAAAAAATCTTCCTGTTGTCCTATATCTTTTTTTTTTTTTTTTTTTTTTTTTTTTTTTTTTTTTATTTTACGTTCTACGAAATGACGAAAATTTTCTATATTTTTATGCAAGCGCGTATAATATCGTTTGTTTAGTATACTACACATAGAAAAAAAAAAAAAAAGTGTAGTATTTGCAACGATTCAACGTGATACAAAGTTGATTTCGTCATGTAAAGCTCGCATTTCGGATTAATATATTACTTTGATTTAATACTTTGACAAACGCAGCTGGTCTACGTCATTATCATGCTTTAATCGTTTAACGCCGATCGGAAAACGATCGTTCGATCATTATTATAATTACTATTGTATTCAACGATGAAAGTAAATCGGACGTTATTCCATTTGGTATTGATTCGCTAGACGAATTAATTACACGATTGCGTTAGTAATCGATTGTTAAAGTGGAGAACATTTGTTATTTAATCGATCGAAAATAATAATATTAATTATACTTTTTTTTTTTTCTTTTTCTTCTTCTATTATTTCGATGGAGAAATGAATAACGAAAAAGAAAATAGAAAATAGAACAAGAACAAAAAGGAAAAAAAACAGTCAAAGTGTTTGTTTCAATTTCTCGTTAATTAATTTTACTTTATTTTTTTGTTCTTCCCCCTCCTACCCCTAACTATTAATATTCCTTTCTTATCTGTCACACAAAGGAATGAAATTTTGTCCGAAACCGTCGCTTTATTCTCGATCAGTTAGCCAAGTTCCAGTTGGATCAGACTGTAAATCGGAAGAAACTGGTACAATGACTCTTCCTTTCATCTTACCATTCGAATCGGACAAAGGTGAAATGCCTCAAAAGGAAGCATTTTGTCGGACGTTTGTCTCGTATTGTAGAAGGAGATATCCGTGTGCACGTTAGAATTCGAAAATTCTCCCTTCAAAGAGATCGGTCGCAGCCTTCTCGAACGAGTTTCTCTATCCGCAGCAATTACCTCGATCGTACGTTCCTTCGTTCGTACGTTCCTTCGTTCGTACGTTCCTTCGTTCCTTCGTTCATTCGTTTGTTCGTTCGTTCGTTCGTTCGTTCGTTCGTTTTGCCAAAGAGAAGCGTTGCAAGTCGAATAATGGATAGAACGAAGCTTCTTGCTACACCAAGTTAGCTTCATAAAACCTTTCCTTTATCCTGACAAATTCTTCTTATCCTTAAACCAAGATCTAATACTGGTCGTTCATTTTACAACTTTGTCACCTTTCATTACTCTCTCTCTATCTCTATCTCTTTCTCACGTTTCTAATCATTTTTATTTTAAAAGAAATTCAATTTTGTTTCAATTAACAATTCAAACGTGTATGGAAATAATATTCAATGGAGGAACATTTAATTTCATTATACGCGTAATGTCAATGATAAAAAAATATGAACACGTTTAAATCGACATTTTTCTATATATTTTTTTTCTCGAGGGAGCTTTTTAATAATAATAATAATTATTTACAATTTTTTTCATTACTACGGAGTGAGAAATTTTTAAAAGTATCGCTTTGTATGGGAACGTGTATAAAATAATTAACTTTTAATAGATGTATAGTATCCTGTGTTATATGTAATTGCACTTTTTTTTATAACAGATATAAAAAAGAAAAGATATGAATAATATTCAAGAAGGGAAGTAATAATAATATTAATATTAATATTAATCGTTTTCTATATTCGAAAGTTTATTTTAACTAATTATACTAAATGTTATTACATGAGAAATTACCTGAGTACGATTTAGTACTCTCTCTCTCTCTCTCTCTCTCTCTCTCTCTCTCTCTCTCTCTCTCTCTCTATAGGACTTTGAGAATATCTTCTTTCTAGTTTCTAAACGTTTAACTCTATTTAACTGGAAAGTTAAATAATGTTAAAACAAACACTACATTTAAATAAATATTTTAATAGGTTTCCAAAGAAACTAATAAGTCCAAGTCAATAATTCTAGTATAAATTGAATGAAAATTCAAATTTCAAGCGATTAGGATTTTCAAGTATACACATAGTTTTTGATTAATATATCAAATGAATTCAATTTCGAAGTTGGAAAAACATACCGAACTCGGATCGATACGTTCATTCTAAGATAGATTCATAACTGTTTTCGTCTTATTTCCTATTCATTACCATCCAATACTCTCGATTTAAATTCAGGTTACGAATATTCGCATTAAACTTTGCTACGTTTCAACGCGTACACGCTCGCACACATACCATAAACTTATATCCGTGAACACCTATGTAATAAATTCAATCATAATATCGTGTAAAGACTGTTAAACATACGTTAATTCGATGAAAATATTGAACACGATGAAAATGATTGACCTAACGATTTTTTACCACACGAAGAATTTTAATTTTAATTTTAATTTTTATATGTGAAATATGTAAACGGGTCATGATAATATATTTTAATACTTCAAGAACATTTATTATTATTTTTATCAACACGAAAGCTTACGTGTGTTTAACGAGTGAAAGAATAAAAAGAAGAGAAATAGAAGGTGTGTAAAAAAAAGAAAAAAAAAATCAAGAAAGATAAATTTAGCTAACATAATACGATGCCATTCCGCTTGTTGGTTTCGCATTTTCTTTTTTTATTTACCTTTTGTGATAAGACACGCATAAGAGCTCCTATACTTTGAAGAACAAAACAATGTAATGGTAATCAAAATCATTTTTGATGTATAATTACGGTAAGATTATTTTTAACTTATTTATAATTGATAACTGTATATCGATATCTTGGATATTTTTTAAGCACATATGCTATGTTTGAATAATTAATATTATTTTAAATTAAGATTGTAAATAACAAAACAAAATATTGCTAGATAATATTTTAGAAATAAATTTAAACAAATTTTTGTAAATAACAATAACATTAGCTTTAGTTAAATCCACCATGTAAGAGAGAACGAAGTGTTAAATATATAATATTCTAATGATTATATCACAGAATATAATTAGAAGAAGAAGAAGAAAACGCGAGACTCATTATCAAAGTGTAATTTCTCTAAGAGAAATAAAATAAACAATTTCGTTAGAAGATGTAATTTCGAAAAGATAGAATTTCCGTATAGAGTCCGTAGAAGAGAGAACGTGTTGAAAACGTAAACGATCGTTAAAGACTAGTTTGAAATGGTTGGAATGCAGTTTGACTTCCGGGCGAAATGTTGTCGTCGAACTTCTCTATGATACCAGAATCCGAACCGATTTTGGTTTACCCTAACTTACGTGTGGTATAATTGGCCAGTAGGAAGAGTTACTAGAAACACACACACATATACTCATCACGCAGACACATACATATACATAATTGCTAAATGAACCATGTTTTTACCTCTATCCCATTCATTTTGTCTTGAAAATCAAAGAAATAATATCTTAAAAACAAAAAAAAATAAAATAACAAATAAATATTAAAAAAAAAATTTAATGAATTTGTATATCGTGTTATACACAAAAGAATACAGTTTGAAGAAATATTTGTTTGATATAAAAAATGGAAAGTAGATATACACTCAATTTTAAGCCGTGTATGTTATATACCGGGTAAACCAAACTGAATATATCATACGCGTTGTACTTGGTTATGTGCGAGCTTACTAGCGGAAAATGTGTGTTTGAGCTATCCGCTTTTAAAACGGTTTCCTCGCCATTACATTTTGCATAATTTATGGAGTGTAAGCGACGAAGCTCGTACGTATACATATAAGCAGATATGTATATGTGGTATATGTATACGTGTGTTACGACATTGAAGTCGTGATCACGAGAAAAAATGACATAAAGTCAAAATACGTTTAAGTATCTCTCTTTCTCTCTCTTTCTCTCTCTCTCTCTCTCTCTCTCTCTCTCTCATTTTTTCTCTCAGTGTGTGAGTTAAAAGAAAATAAGATAGTTATTCTCTTGGAAAAAAAATGAAGCTATTTATCGCGTAATTTAAAATGCTTAGGAACAAATTTTTCCATATAAAAATCTTTTTACTTTGATTTATTATTTAAAGGAAAGAAAAAAAAAAAGGAAAAGGATTAAATATATATATATATATATATATTTTATTTTTTTCTTTTATTTTTAACGTATACGTTTTATTATCTCTACGTACGTAATAAATCATAATTAATAATCGCGAATGTAAAACGTAATTATTCTCTAATAACTCAAACTAATAGTAATGTATTTAATTTCAATTATGAAACCCACGTGTTCTTTTCGATATTATTCTTTATTTTAGATTTACAACGACACATTGTTCCGTAGTATATTAAATAAAAATGAATAAAACACACACACACACACACACGCGAATATATATATATACAATAGAAGTTTCCGTAACGCGAAACTCATAATTTCCAGAACACATAGCGAGTAATCTCGGCCAGGAAGAGAAAATTATTTTTACATTGCACGAGTCTGCTTTTACGTTCCATTTAAAAAACAATAATTAACTTAACGACTATCGACACATTACACGAGCATAACGGGTTGAACGATCTTTCCTATATATACTTTCGTTCAATGTTTTTTTTCAACTATGAAATTTATTTTATATATATATATATATATATATATTAATGTACGTGTATGCGTGTAAGTATGTTTGTGTAAAAATTGACCAGACAAAAAACGTAGAAACGTGAAATCGATACGAATCGAGATGACCGTTTTCTTTCCTTTCCTTTCCTTTCCTTTCCTTTCCTTTTCGTTTATTTTCTATTCTTTTCTTTTCATTTCTTTTCTTCTCTTCTTTTACCGCAGCCTCTCTCTCTATAAATGTCAAGCACTTTTTAAAGACCCTTTTACCTTTCGTTCAAGCTGAACTACCAGCTACTAAAATAAACTTTGACATTTGAACTCGAGTTTGAGACTAAATCTAAGAGAACAAAAGGAAACAATAAAAACGGAATAAAATAAAATTAAAATAAAATAAAATACACAAAATTGAAATGAAATGAAAAATGATAAAATGAAAAATTAAATGAAATGAAAGAAAAATCAGTCGCGAATAGAGTTATTCGTATTATCTCGAAGAAAAAGGATTTTAAATATTAGAATACGACTTAGGTTATAAAAATAATGGTTTTTTTTTTCTTTTTTTTTTTTTTTTTTTTCAAAGATAACGACGAATTGTGCATCTTTGTTATCAAGACGTTTAGTCATGACCCAGAATATCGCGATGCAACATGCTCGTTCGAATAGCCCCGAGGTAGTTATTTCTTGCTTGTAAAATCCAAACGGCAGTAAACGTCTACTATGACCGAACATGTTTGAGAAACAAGCATGCCCATGAGAGAGAGAGAGAAAATATATATATATATATAAGGACCGTAATGTAATTGGAAGCCCGTCTCTATTAAGTTGAGATCACGTCAATTTGCATACAATGTCGTTGAGTCCTTCACTTTAAAGATAATGTTACTTAGTTCAATATATATAAAAGAGACACATTTGTTGACCGGTTCTTTTTAACCTGAACAAAAGAGAAGAAATAAGAAAATTGAAAGGAATAATTAAGAAAAAGAAAGACCAAAAAAAAGAAAAACAAAACTAAATTGAAACTGTACCTATTACCTAGGTATTAGCAGAAAATTGAATTGAAAACGAAAAATAACATTGAAATATAAGTATCAATTAGAAATGAGAAAAAGATTAGATTATAAGTAGTCATATATTCACGAATGTCCAGATTAATTGTTTTTTTTTCTTTTAGTCCTCGAAGAAAATGATAATACAAAATTAAATGATAGTATATTAAAGAAGATAGAAAGAAAGAGATTGGAACATTAGAGTATACATTAGAAGAGATGCATTATACAGGTAGAGAATGGGTATCGCAAATGAAATCCAAGGGTCAATTAAGTCGCGGAATCGCGAAGGCTCGCGTAAGCCAGTCAAACCGGTACTGGGTGGAACGAAAGAAACGGACACCTATCTTGTGCTCTAGAGGAGAACGCTTGAGTTAAAGAAACAGAGATAAATAAAGAAATAGAGAGAGAGAGAGAGAGAGATGGTATTACTCGGGCGAATCTAAAAGGGAAACCCTGCGTCTTTCGCTGAATTTCTCTTCGGCCAGTTTTTAGAGTCTTAGACCAACGACCAGCAGCTCAGCTCAGCTCGGCTCGGCTCGGCTCGGTTCGGTTCGGCTCAGTATTCAGTTCACTTAAGTTCTTAGATACTGCCTATACCTTTATATAACAGATACCAAATGCGAAGATATACACTTGAGTTTGCCAAGAGGAAACGCCTTGGCCTTCTCGTTCCTAGTATTCTGTGGGAAACTTCGTCACTTGTTGGGCTAGGTATAGTACCATATACTATATACCATGTATACTTGTATAAACGTTACCTTGTTTCATCTTTGTATACACCTAGTTATTCTATACTACATTTCCCTTCTACTACTACTACTACTACTACTACTACTACTACTACTATTACTCTTCCTATATCTATTTAACTATCTATCTATCTATCTATTCATCTATCTATCGACCATATTACTTTTGGCAAAACCATAACCGGATCACTTGGCTCTAATGCTTTTGATAAGAGGCGAACCCGAGTTAAATGTAAAGTTAGACTCTTGTTAAACTAAAAGGGCTGACACGGGTCGTTCGATTAATGAAATAATGTTAATCGTTCGATATAATCAATGATTTGTTTTGTTTAATCATATGTCTTACGTTGTTTAAATTTGTATAATAAAACTTTCGTCGGTTTTCAAATTATCGATGGATTTTTTTGAGTAGGAATTGATTCGTTCGATGAAAAAAAGCACGCACAATTTCAACGGTATGTTTTAAAAACGTGACAAACTATATACGTTTTCTGTCCTACGAATCGGCAAAAACATTTTTTGAAGAGAGAAACAACGTAGAACACGTATGTCGATACGCGTGATAGGTCGAAGAATACGATAGAGTCCGATTCGAACTATGTTCGATCTGGAAAAAGTGCAACTCGTGTGGTGTCTATACGTTACGCGAAGTACAATGACGAATGCGAAGTTCCTATCTGAAATATCAGCTATTTCATCATTTCTACGTTCGGGTAACACGTGTAAATATATTTATATACTGTATATATATATATATATATATATACATATACGTAAATTTAAATGTGTATTAGTGTATCGGTCCACACATACCAACTCGTTCAGAGGGTTTCGCTTATCTACGAGGTGCAACGAATGACGAATGCACACGCATGACTTCCATCGAGCATCGATCGTTACAAAACTTATCTCAACGGGAATCCGTGTTGGTTGAAAAGTACCTATACCTGTATACACCTGTACACCTTTCTACCTACCTATACGATTGAAGTCTAACGCGTTTCTCGAATTTACCAGGAACTTTCCATCTTTCCTGCGAACTCATCGTAATTAAATTTCGATCGTTTCCACCTGGCTTTACTATATACACTATACTTTATACTATATACTATAGATTGAAAGGAAAAGTAAAAGTAATAGGAAAGGAACGATTCGAACAGTTCCCACTAACTTTTCTCGTTCGAATCGTTTCCTGAACTCGAACTCGAATTCGAAGGGTTGGTTGGTTGTGCTTTGCCACGAAACGCGAGATATAAACGTTATCTTTTCGTTCGTTCATTCGTTCGTTCGTTCGATAGAAAGAAGTAAATAACTCTTCTACCATATCACTGATAACAAACAACAATGAATGAAATAAAAATGAAAGGATTAACAAAGAAAAAGATCATATTCTTCGTACCTGTCATCGTAGCTTCAATCCTATTTACGATTATTAACAAACTTTTTATTTATATCTTGAAACATTCAACAGAAATTGTTATTCCTATTTGGAAACGATGATATCCATGTATCCAACCAACCACCCACCTACCCACCCGTTTAGTCATCTTCTTCGTTTTCATCCTCCTCCTGACACACATGGTATTTCTATGCATATATGTGTATTCGAAGCAAACAGCCTGACGACGATGACGACGTAGCAGATTTATTTAGCCCCTTGAACGCATTTCCCATTTCGCAAATCCAATCCCCTCAAGGTTAATTGAAAATATCAGAATGGAAAACGTGGTTATATATATATATATATATATATATATATATATATATATATATATACGTATGTATATGTATACGCGTACGTAGTATGTGTGCCTATCCTACGAGCCGAAAAAAAAAAGGAAACAAATGGATAGATCGATGGGAAGATGCGAGAATGCATATCGGAAAAATTGAATTGTTTAGAACATTAGAATAGAAAATTTTCGATAAATCGATCGATTAAATATAACATAAAGTAAACGATTATAATAACGAGAGTATAATATCACTGTTTACAACTGATTCGTGGCTATGTTCCAACACAGAAAGTTCCTTAAATGTCCATAACGCATGCCCTTTTCTAAATTGGCACATTGCCCACTCACGTTTTCTGCGTTTTCGCATAATCGTTAATCGCGTTAGGTCAAATTTTTCGAATCCCACGTCTCGTGTAGTTCGATAGAAAAAAAAGAAAAAAGGAAGAGAAACGGAAAGTTATGAAAAAATATTCGTGCAAAATATCGAAACGTATTTTCGGTCTTTGGTTAAACATAAGTATTTAATATTTTAAACGTTGATTTAAATATTATCAAAATAAAGTCGTGAAGGGGGTGAGTTTACTGAGAATATCATGAATTACATATTTCTGTGAAAAGGAAAATTCAAGAAAGAGAGAGACAGAGAAAGAGAAAGATATGGTCTAGGGAGAATGTAGAAAAATGATATGGACGAAGTATTACATATTGAAAGTCGGTAAATAAGGGAATATTATCTTTGAAGTTTATTCGAGGGATATAAAGGAGGGCGTAGGGTGCAGGGGGAGGGGGTATGCTTCAGAGATAGGAAGCAGATCGATTTCATTGTAGAGATTCCGGTGCTAGTCTCTCGGGTATGATATGTACGACTAGTAAATACTTCATATCACAGTGGGTTGGCCTGTAGAATACTGAAAGCTATTCACCCATGTGTTATAATAACGCTCACGGTTGATCGAATTTTGTTTTCATACAATTTGCGTGAAGTTAAACTTTAATCGCGTTAAAAATCCAAAACGAAAAGTGTCATACGCCATCAAAAGCAATTGTTGATATTTAGATGTAAAAGCTTGTTAACGTTTGTAGGTATATGAACGAGAAGAGAGAGAGAGAAAATAGACTAAAAATGAACCAATTTCACAACCTTCAAATCAAATAACATACTTTTATTACTTTTCTCTACGGGGGATAGATATATATATATGGTATTTACTCATGAACGTAGAAAATAACTCGGAAAACGCGATTACAATTTAATTGAAGAAATTGTCTAAAGAGAATAAAAAATAAAATAATATATAAATTAAAAAAAAAAAAAAATACAATCTATATATATATCTGTACAATTTTGTCGAACAAATTCGAATATCTTGAAGATAAATCAGAATTTTGTTACTCTTAGGTATACGTTTAAACAAAATAGTTAACCGGTTATAAACGAATTCAGGCCAACGAGAAACACAATCATGTTAAAGTGCGAACACACGGTGGTTAGAACTGTTTAAACTGTTTTATTGACCTGTTGGGTGGTACTTTACAACTGACAAGCAAGAATAATACTGGAGAATAGATACAGCATTTGGAATATAAAGTCACACTATACACTACTATGATTAGTCGATTATTAACGCATGGGATATTAATCACATAATTAAAACCTCGGTTGCTTTATATATCGTACCTGAATACTCCACAACGAGTGATTATTAATTACACGGATATTATTAATTATACATATCTGTTACATATTCACCGGATGTTGCTACAATGTTCTTGTTTCAATATGTATTTAGTTTATAAATCTTGTTTGATTATACGCGCACACATACACACACTCGTATACTCTTTCAAAATATATACTTGATTACGTTTAAAATAAATAACTACGATTATTTGATGCGTATAGAAATTATTATCAAAATGAAACTTACATTGTAATGCAGTTACTGTTAACGAAGCACACAAATATACACACATTTGCGCACACATGGTAATTCAATATAAAATATACAAACAAAAATAATAATAATAATATTACAGTTGAAAAATAGTATTGTAGTTATCAAACCGGTAACAGATATAAACGTTATAATATATATATATATATATATTCTGATAGGAAAAAGAAAAAATATATAAAATCCTTCTCGTTCTTCTATCTCTCTCATTGTCACAATGATAATAATAAGAGAAGAAGTAACTTGTGCGCGTGCGTCCACAGAAGTTCACCGCTCATTTCCGATAAAAGCACTTCGATGTTAATTAACCTTCCTATCGTACTACGTAGAGTTCGACGTACAAAAGCGACCGACCGTATGTGTCGCTTATATACACACATACACATATACAAAGAGATAGATAGATAGAGAGAGAGAGAGAGAGAGAGAGAAAGAAAAAGAGAATTATCAAGGCAAAACTTGTTCGTTTACAATAAAAGAGAGAAGAGAAAACCGATCGGATTTTCACGAGGCGTAAAATACAGAAAACAGTTATACCCTCCTCCTCCTCCTCCTCCCCCGTCCATCCACTTACTCCACTCCATCCCACCTATCCCTTTTTTCACGACTCATTTAACTCGAATTATAGTCGAGAAAATAAAAAAAAAAAAAGAAAAAAAGGTAAAATTAAAATGCAAATAAAAAATGCAAATAATATACAATATTCAAATCAATTTTCTCGTACAGAGGCATGGTTTCATTATATAGCAAAGCTAATTGAGTTTTTATCAAGTTCGTCAAATTAGATTAATGCACTTAACGAGACGGTAGCACGGTTAACGTCATCTCGCCAGTGGCACGGATAATATTGTTGTATGATAATAAAGCCGGTAATGAAAGGAAGACTAGGATATATAGGAGAGAATGAGAGAGTATATGAGAGAGGAAGTAGGAGAGAATAATAGAGAGAGAGAGAGAGAGAGAGGAGACTTGGGAATATTTACGACGCATCGCCTTCGAGAAATACATCCTAATAAAGTGAGGATTATGTATACGAAGAGAGAGAGAGAGAGAGATAGATGCAGTAAGGAAAGTTCGCCTTTTAGCAACGGCCTGCAAAGATTGATAATACTCGCTCTCTCTCTCTCTTCTCTCTTCTCTCTCTCTCTCTCTCTCTATTTCTCCATGGTATTCCGCAAAAACGAATATTACGAAGAAATATAATCCTACGAATGTTTCGAACGTTATACTCGTAGCAAAGCAAAATAAATATTTACACGTAGAAATCTTCATAAACAAACCGTACATTTAGTTTTACTTGTGTCTGAATATATATATGTGTGTGTGTGTGTGTGTATGAATATGACAGTAATATCATTAGTAGATTGCATAATAATTCACGTTATGTAGGATATCAAATATTTCCTGTCTGTGTGTGTGTGTGTGTCTTTCTCTCTCTCTCTCTCTCTCTCTCTCTCATTCTCGTTTTGTTCATTAGGTGTTACTATTCTAACCAATGGTATTGAAATTCTAGAAAAGCATTCAGTAAAATGCATTAGGACTTATCTCACTTCGACACGTTGCATCATTGCATCCGTCAGGAGAATGTCACGAATGCACGATGAATGACAATGATGCGTTGTCGTCGCATCATGATGATTTCCAGACAAACAGCAGGGACAAATGGTCGAAAGGTAGTATGTATGTATATACAGTTCACCATAAACAAGTCTGGTTGACCACACGTTACATGTACGATCGCTTTTCCACATCACGCATCCAATTTGTTGAAGAAAATTCTTCTCTGCTAACGCATCATGCCACTTGCTACGAGGAGAATTATCCGATCGAATGCATTCCGTTGCATCGATAGAAAAAAAAGAAAAAAAAAAGAAAAAACCGTCGTATCGATTTTTTATTTGGATTAAAATTTTCGTTTTTATTGAAAAATTCAATTTTTTATTCGCGAAAAAAAAAAAGAAAAAAAAAAAAGAAAGAAAGAAAGAAAGAATATCGTAAACTCGATGATCAAATTTAACGTTAAATTTCCTTCTATCGACACTTCGTGTCTAACTATTCCTATCGTGATCCTATCAAATGATCGATTTAAAAAAAGAAAAAAAAACATAATATATCTTAATATAGAACGAGATATTAATCAATACGTTTACTAACAAAATATTTTCTTTTACATTAAAATGAAATAACACGTATATACATTTAACGCGTTTTAATCCACATTTTTGTACAAATTACCCTGGTCATTCAACCGGACGTGGTTGGTTTAGTGTTAAACGAGTATGTTCGTACATAATGGATAATATAATAATTACTTCCTGTAAACGTATTTAATATATATGATCAAAGAGTGAGATGATGCAACCGATATTCATTCTCGTTAACGTCATATTGTAATATTTTATCAAATTTTATCGAACGAATTTATTGAATTACGTTTAAAATCCGATTTCCCCCTAGCTAGGTGTTTCTCTTTTGTTGCAGGCCACTTGGATTCGGTTTATTAGATTAAAGAATTTTTTCACATAGAAAAGAAAAAGAAAGAACAAAAAAAAGGATAAACTTAGGGAAGAAGTTGAGAATGGGGGCCGGCGGGGGAGGGGTTGAGAAATAACTCATAATTGGGATCGGGATATTTTTCACGGGATTCTTCGATTTTGCACGACGATTCTAAATTCGTTCCACGCGAGTTGCCCTGATTGAATCTATGCGTGCGTACGTACGCAAAAAGCAATTATCGCTCCGGTCAATTGACGCGACCTTGCGACCGAATTCATGTCGATGCGAGCCCAAAGAGAGGAGAGTGATTTACATGATAGGTATAACAAGGTAGAGTAGAGGGGCTTGGGGAGAGTGATGGGGTTGGTTGATGTCAAGCTGGGTTCTTTGTAAACGCGTTATTTGCTCGAACCAAACGTGATTCGATGGCAGTTTCAGTCTGCATTTGATTACAAACAACTGGATATACTACATAACAGAGAGCAATCGTCGATACCGCATATCGTAAAAAATAAAAAAAAAAAAATAATAAAAAAAACGATTACTCTTCTCCCCCCGTTTCCACACACACACACACACACACGCACAGATCTTTATTTATTTGATTTGATTTTATTCGATTTTCTTTCCGAATTTCCGAGGAATGTGGGCAGGGGTGGGGGGGGAGTGGGGTGGTTTTTTTTATTGCAATTCTCATCTCATTTATCATGTTTAAATAGAAATTAAAGGATCTGTGTGGTGAAATGACTAAATTCTATGACAAAGCACATTTATTCGAAGATTCTCTTCTCTTATACTCGTGGGCAAAGAAGTAAAAGAAATAGAATAAAAAATGAAAAAAAGAAAAGAGCTTACTTTACCAACGACAATATCGCATATTTCGCTATTCTCGAAATATAGAGTCCGGTCAAAATGGCGGCTGGCCAAGTGGGCGGTGTTAGTGGGATTCGTGGCTTGAGCGTGGACGCCAAATACGTTGTCCCGCAAAAACGTTTGATTTATTATGACTAGTGGGCACGGGATGTACGGTTTTGCCGGACCTCGTCGTACAATCGCGAACGTTCCCTACCGATAATTTGCCTCTCTACTATTCTCTTTCTATCCACCTATCCCGAACTATTTCTTCCTACTAAAAAGGACAAAAACTGAAACAAAGAAAAAGGAACAGAAAAAGATAACGTATGAAAAGTATCCGAAAATTATTTCGTTTTAATTCCCCCCTCTCTCTCTCTCTCTCTCTCTCTTATTTTCTAATATATAGAAAAATATTTATATACAAAGTTAATTGTAATAATACGATTAATTAATTAATTGATATTTATGTCTTACGGCAAATTGAAATATGATAAAATCGTTTACATATTTTTTTATGAATTTCTTCTCTTCTTTTCTTCATCTTTTTTCCTTCCACTTTTCATATCGCTCGTGGGAAAAAACAGGCCGTATTCAAGGCCATTTGGTAGCAATAGCAACATATTGTGCAGTGATTTATGGTCGAACGGAGTCCGTAGAGGTAAAGGTAACCAACCACGATCGATCCTGCCTTGAAAGAGAGAGAGAGAGAAAGAGAAAGAGAGAAAGAGAGAGAGAGAGAGAGAGAGAGTTCAAACGACGATAACAGAATTCGCATACTCGCTAGTACTATCCAATCTAGTCACTTTCCTATTCATCTTCATTTTCCTTTAACCTTCTACCGTTTGTTATCTGTCGTGAAACGTGGATTGTCCAGAGAAGGATTCCCTAAGGATATTCTTTTACGTCTCGTGTGTCTCCTTCTAACAAATATTATCTTATCCCAGTTAATAAAACAAAAAAAAAATAAAAAATAAAAAAATTGAAACAGAAAAGAAAATCTATCCAAATTGTCCTAAATGAAATTAAATTATGTGAATTATTTTTTCGTAATACCGTTTTTACTATGACGAATCCTTTTTCTGCTGATAGATTTGTTACAACGTATTGACGTATATCTAAACCCCTTTTATTACAATAATAATAATAATAATAATAATAATAATATCTCATTGTTATATAGGGGAACATTTCATGTGGCTAAGAGACCATTACGTTTCTATATATATATATATAGTTATAGTATAGTTCTAATCTCGTGAAGCAATCGAGACTGCAAGTCAACATTGTAGAATATACATAAACTATATATATATATTATATATGGTATAATCTACAGGGTTATCGCATTTCGAGAGGCATAAGTTCGAGTTAATCGATAAATTATAGTAGAATAGGCAAAGGAGGTTATTATAATGTGCCATTTCCTGTACCGGGCATACAACTCTTACTATAATATTCTAGAAATCGTCTTATCTTCTTAACGCATAAAGTGCGATTAGAAGGGGTATGGTGACTAGGAAACAAATCGGTAAACCATGGCTCTCTCCCTCCCTCTCCCTCTCTCTCTTTCTCTTTCTCTCTCCTAGTTCTCGGTTAAAGCACTTCGTCTTAATTCTCCTAGAATAGGATGGAAACTCTTAGAGAAGGAAGGCTACATCGGTCGCGACCGGTGAAGCGTATCCAGCAAGTTATTTCGAATGGAAATAACGTCGTCGTTGTAGAGTGGAAGAGCACGGATAACGAGATGCACTGTATATATATATATATATATATATATATATATATATGTATGTATTCTAAGGACAAACCACACAACTGCAACGAACTAAATGAACGTCAGTTTAAATATCGAGCGTTATATACTTCAAGTTGAACATAACTACCTCTTACCTATATCCAAAGGTCAATTTCTAGAAAAGTATGTTGGAAAGGGGGAAAAAAAAAAAGTATAGGTCATTGGATCGATATTCATACCCTCCCTCCTCCTCCACCCCCTTACGTGCTTTACTTATATTCATTTATTTACTATAACATAATACCCTTATCGGAGGGTCGTCAAGTTTTGACACGTGATTCTCACTAAGTTCTAAGCTGGTCTCTCGATAAATATGCAAACAATATTTCATTATTGTGGATTAGAGATTTGTAGAAATATATATTATATATATTTTTTTCTTTTTTCTTTCTTTTACTCGAAAAATTTTTATTCCAAACGTGCTATAGCCGTGAAACGATAATAAAATTCGATTGGTTAACTTTAGCAAGTTGATATCGAGTTTGGTAAAAGTGACGATATGAGATCACCAGGGTTACTATGGTAGTTTCGGAAAAAGCAATTTTCAAACTCTCGATTGCACCCTCGAACGCACTCGCGCGTACTGCTGCTTCTCCCATAGTCGAAGAAAATATTCTTAACATAGTTTGGTGGGTGGTGATGGTGATGGTGATGGTGGTGGTCACCAATGTACCTTGCTCTTCTTATCTATCTATAGTATTTGATTTTTTTTCTTTTTTTATCCTGAAAACATATTTTTCAGCCAATAATTGGGATACCGAGCCGTATATTACGATTTTGATCTTGATTTTCAATCCTCTTCGCTATTTCTTTTCGTTCTTCTAATAATGTTTTTTTTTTACCAATTTATAAAGATTTCAGGGGGAGAGAGAGAGAGAGAGAGATAAAAAATATGAGAAAAGATCAACGAGGACGACCTTCGTTAAGATGATACGAAGAAACCACGAGAAATTATTCCAAGTTGTTAAAGAGTTGGAAAATCTACCAGCTTGGAAGAGAGGGTTGGGAGAGACACGGGAAAGAGTGTCAAAAAAAAAGGGGAACAAGAAAAAGAAGAAAAAAAATATTCTCCTACGTATGGAAAGTTTCATATAATCTGCCAGAAAGATAACGAACTTTTCTCACGTTGGATCCCAGGGAAGTTAGGTGGCAAAAAAATATTTTTTACCGGGAAAACTCGATTAATTCGTGAGAAGTCAAAGAAAAAAAAAAAGAAAAGAAAAGAAAAGAAAAGAAATGAAAAGAAAAAGAAATAAAGGCTCATAACTTTAATAATATTCATTTGGATAAAACTAAAGAATAAATGTTAACCGTAAAAGTAATTTGTAATATATAATTCATCCATGAGATCAGATATTCGAACAAATGGAAATGATCTCGAATGTTTAACATAAATTCACACATCTAACAGATAACATACACATACACATATCAAATCCTCTAAAAAACCTTTATTATTATTTTAATTATCAATATTATTGTCCAGAAATAAATATTAATAATATAAGTCTCAAAGGGAATTTAGGACGGTTGTTAAATCTTATGAACAATTTATTTTGAACCAGTTGTACGTTTCGTCCCTTACTGGGGACTTCATCAGCAACTCGATCTTTACTAATATAGAAATTATTATCTTCTTTAATATCTTCACTAATATATAGAAATTCGGGAAATTAAATAAAGAAATTAAAAAAAGAATAGAGTGAAAAGGGGCATGAATGGGTGGGATAAATTGGAAATAGGAAAATGAAGAAAGATCACCTGAATACTGAAATAACAAGCATAATCTCTTTATCTCGTTGCCCTTTCCTATCCTATCTCTCCCTATAGATCCACCCTCTTCGTTCTAATTTACGTATAAAGAATCGATCCTGGACTATGTAAGATTGAGAAACGTTCGAGATATCGTATGAGAGAAGGGAGGATGAAGAAAGGAGGGAAGGAAGGAAGGAAACAGCCATTGGACCGCGACATTTCGTAAACAAGCTTTGTTTGATTTTGCCAAAGAGACAAACGGAGCGAGAACAAGAACGGAAAAGCAAAAGAGACAGAGAGAGAGAAAGAGTTAGGTCAGAATGCTAGACGTTGTCTCATGAAATTTGCTTTTCCATTTTCGTGGTCCATGAGCTTGAGCTTGAACGCACACACACACACAGATGCACACACATCTTTGACGTACTCCTCCCCCTCCTATTCCCTCTCCCCCAACCCTTCCTCTCCTTCTTTCTTACTCTCTCTCTCTCTCTGTCTGACTGTCTGTCTGTCTTTCTTTCAACTGTACCATCCCCTTCCACCTAATCGATTCCGTTCTCACGTGCTATCGAGCGGAACGTTTCTCTATCTGCGATTCAAATGGTATACTACAAGTAGAGGGAGGAGGACGCACGAGGAAGATGAAAGCACAAGGATGTAAACGTTAGAAGCTCCGAGAGCTTCGAAACTTAATGGCTGTTTGCTTTATCCATGGTTAACTGGCTTTCGTCTTATCACCTTCTGCCATTGAAAATCAAACCAATCCTGTGTAATCTTTAACGTGTTACTTTCTAATGTGCATGCCATTCTTTCATTTGTATATAAACGCGTTAAAATGATAATTATTAATATAATTTTGATACGTTTTAATGTTAATAAACGAACATTTATTTTAATATTATTGTCTGTTTCGCGATTAGAGCTTTGTTTTTTTTTATTCTGTAATTTCAATATAAATTCCACAATCGATGGCACGGTTAAATTTCATTTCATTTCATTTTGTAATACTTTGATTATTATTTGTTAATTAATTAACGCGATAAAAATGAATTCGAATTTTTATGATTAAATTTCGTATAATAATATTTTACCGTAATGTAGGTAGATACGTTTATTTTAAATAAATATTTAAGTCTCGTTAGCTGTTTCTTTTTTTTTTTTTATTCTTTTTTGAAACCTCGTGGATGGATTATTATAAACTAAATATATGAAGTTATAGAAATGAATTTAATTCTATGTAATATGGAATAATAATTAACAACGTACGAATATTTGTGTGGATACTTCAATTTTAATGAAATACTTAACTTTCAATTACTTTTTTAAGACCTCGATGATTTATACATTAAATACGTACTTAATATAAGTTTAATTTATTTTCTTTTACTAAATATATTTATACTTTCTTTACTTTTTATACCTAAAGTTAATTGATGTATTTGTTTGTTTTATTTTAAGTTTAAATATTCGAAACACATTAGAGAAAAACAATGAGGCTATTTATTTTACGATCGTTTAATTACCAAAAGGATAAAAAAAACAAAAAGAAACTTGTAATCAATATTCGAGACGAAATATAAAGGGGTAGTAAATTTGAAGATATAAAGATAGAAATAGGCGTAAATTAAAATAGAAATAGCAAAAACGTATGGTAGAACGAGGAATACCGATTCGATCGTAAAATCGCCATTGCGTTTTCACGAGTATCGATTATTATTGAACGAACTATACTACAGAATATGCACAATATGCAGAAGAGAACTAGAGTATTACTTTCTATATCCAAATTGCATACGTTTACATACATATTATAGAGATATGCACTTATATAGACAAATGAATTTTCACGAGTAACTAATGCGTATCGAATTCGTTTAATCGATCGGTTTATTTCGCGTTTATTATTCAAATCGTATTATCGATTTCATTCAAAGGTATACCTATTGAATTGATTATCAAAAGGATTTGAATATATACATAACTATTAAACAATGAAACTAATTCCATTTAGATTCGAAATAATCATAATCGATTTGAAGTTACAGAAAAACTTAACACGCTCTTTCTTCATTCCTATCTAAATCGATCTTTTTTAAATACCATACTTAAAGAAATAAGGAAAGGAAAAAGGGGGAAGAAAAAAATACCACGTTCGTGTAATGATAGATATTAGTTAAAAAAGCCTACCATGGAATAAATTAAATGACTCGTTCGTTATGTTTATCAGGAGCAAGGAAGCATGTACAAAATCGAAACAAGCTTGGCAAATAGTTATCACGATAATAATGTAACAACTATAGTAATACAGAAACCCTTCCCCCCCGTGCGTGTTTTCATCTCATTTTGATGCTGATTTCCTATCGAGCCAGTACCTCTCTTATAAGATGACTACGCAATCGCGTGCAATGAAACGAGAAAAATATTTATTATATATTTATTTTTTTTCTTTCTTTCTTTCTTTCTTTCTTTCTTTCTTTCTTTATTTTTTCCACATTATTTTCTTTTCAACTCGGTCGTATCGGTCGGTAACGTGAGATTTATCGAATCGTTTTCTCGTTATAGTTCGACTAACACGTGTTATATTTTATTTTATTTTTTTTCCCCCTTTTTTATTCTTTTTCTTTAGATAAACGAATTGAACATTGTTTTAATTGCCATTGTTTTAATTTCATCAAAAAAATAAATAAATAATTTTATCGCGGTGGAACGTATCAAATTTCATTTATTTCGAAACGTACGTATCGTGCTAGAATTAAATCGATTTTAAAAAAAAAAAAGAAAGAAAGAAACAAAAAAAATAATAATTCACGGTAAATAATGGTTGCAATACGCGCTTTAGCTACGTCCCGTTATTTTTGACGAGTGGTTAGTAGCTTCATTGTATGATATCAATATGTGTAGGTTGATTAACGTAGTCCATTTTCATATACCAGGTATTCATTTCTAAACGCGATATGACCGAATAGAAACTCGTTATAATTGGCTAGCAACGGGACAAATGTTTATTAGCATTGTAACACAATGTCTGATCATTAATTGAATTAATTCAAATTAAAACAAATACAAATAAAAAGCACGTAAGTACATACGAGAAAAATAAAAAAAAAAGCACAAAAATGATTTTCCTTCCTTTCGAATAAAATTCCTGCTTTCTGATTCGTCCAAGAGTATTTTCTATTTATCATTTTTTTTTTTATTATCAATATTCTATTAAGTTGAAAATAATGTTTGTATTAAAACCGAGAAAATAATGAAATGAAGATCTCCTTGAAAAAATAATTCACATTAAGGTTCCCATTTGGTTATCCTAAATTATTCATAGAATTAATTTATCCTAACGTAAAACGTTTCATCCATCCATCCCCACGTGGATTATAATTTGATCGGTTTATATTATAAGAATATATAAACGAAAGGAAATGAACAAAAAACAAAATGTCGATCGATTTAATAAGTACGAGCAGTAGATGAGCGTTTGTTACAATTACGAGACAATTTTCATTTAATGATCGATTGCTATTATATAACCAATCAAAACAGTTATTATTATCATAATTAATATCGTTGAACAAGATTATAATAGAAAGAAAAAAAAAAACAAAAAACATATTAAATAATATTTAAATAAAATGTTGTAACATATATGTACACATATCTATCAATGCTTAAAGGTATATTAAAAAAATTCGAAATAAATTATTTATTATAGCCAATATATAATAAAGTAAAACTAACGCAAATTCTAAACACTATCCAGCCGGAAACAAGCAATATGGTTAATTTGTGGCTCGATGGTCGACAGAGGCTGATGCGTGAATTATGAACCGCGGCAATAGTGGTTTTACAAGTTTGCCGATAGACCATATAGAAGCATATAAGCCTAATGGTGCGAGTTACTATCTTTAGTATCTTCCTATAATATTATACGCGTACACGTATATCGTTTCTCAAAATGATCGGATGATACTTTCAAAGAGACTTACTTCGAAACGAATCTAATGCACTAATACTTGTATATATATTTTCTAATCCTTTTTGGCTCTTTATTTTATTATACTATTTCTTAAATTATATTACACATTATTTATTAGTAATACAATTTTCTAACTGTATGTTCTTACTGTTTTATTGTTAGTTTAGATAAAATCCATGATAAAGTTAAGAAGCTTCGTTGAAAATTTTCCAAAGAAACTACTCAAGAAATCCGATAACTTAGCATTCTTTACTATCTTTATATAT
>NW_014569618.1:123044-125396 GCF_001313835.1 Polistes canadensis
ATATATATATATATATATATATATATATATATATACATATATAATATTTGCTATTAATAGCTATATTCTTTCTTTAGGGGAATTGGTGTTGGTAGGATCGATACCAGCCAAAATTTGTGTCTATCGTAAAGGTATAGATTCTCGGTTTCGGAAACACGTGAACGTTTTCCCCGTTCGTTCAATAGACGCTCAAAGAGAGGAAAAAAATACAAGAGAGAAAGAAAGAGAGAGAAAAACTCAGGAGAAAAGTTTATTTATCGCGAATCCGACTAGAAACGTTTAGCTTTATAACTTCTTCTTTTTCTTTTTCCTTTTTCTTTCTTTTTATTTTATTTTCTGTCCTCCCCTCCCCTCCCCCCACCCACATGCTCAGAGTCCCACTTCTTTCGATAGTAAAGAGAAGCAACCATTCGAAATCGTATACCGCGACACGTCTTAAACGTTTCATTTTTCACGAACACCATGTGTTATCCTCGTAAATGTATGAAACTACGTGCGTTATTAATTTGACGATTGAAAATTTCATTCCAAAGTGTCATCGATATTTATATATATATAGATATAGAAAGAAAAAAGACAAAAGAAGAAATAAAAATATTAACAAAAAATTAAATCAACCCCTACGAACCCCATTGACAAAATCGCGCGGCCGTATTCGAATAAAAATGAAATAGAATTCAAAAGATAAACAAAAATTATACCGTATTAACAATGTTTTTATGCATTTATGTATTTATACGTGCACATGAATCATTCTAATACAAATCGTTTATATGAAATTTATACGAGAATAACATAGTTGTTATTGTAATTTCTACATTAATAAAATACGATTCGTTTAATTCATTCAAAAAAGTAATAATATATATATATACTCATATCGAAAATAATAGAAGAGTCATCTCAGGATCGTAATAAATGTAATTTATTTTATTATCATAAAATTCATAATACACACACACACACACACACACAAACAGGACTAAATGAAACGTTAATTAACATTTCGAAACACAAACGTTGTTCGTTGCTTCGAAATAAAATGAATTCGATCGTAAAATTACATAGTAACGTTACTTTTCTACCTTTTATCAAAACAATAAAAAGAAAAACAGTAACAATGTACTGGGAAAAGTGGAAAGTAAAGAGAAAGAAGGTGAAATAAAGGTATGAAAGAGAATTGAATCGAATACGACTGATCGTTTGGTAGTTTCTTTCCCCCCCCCTCCCCACCCACCGATCAAATCGATCATCAGAATATCGAATAAAAATATATTTTCACAAATTTTCTATTGCATAGAACACGCGTAGAACAAGGATGACTACAACTACGAACTACGGACTACGATTACGACGACGACGACGAATGGTAATTCGTGTCACGCAAGTGTCAGATACGCCAAAATCCGCAGGCATGTCAACCGAATCGAGTATGTTTAACGATCCGAAGAGTCATGTTGTTTTGGTGTTCGGAAATCGTCGATTATATCTATCACTGTGAATCAAACTACCCTCCTCTTCCTCCACCACCTCCACCACCACCACCACGACCACCACCACCACCACGACCACCACCACCCTCCTCTACTTTTATCCTGCTCGATAACACACGTTTTTTTCCTTTCCATTTCAAGTATAAATCACTAACTTTGCAAACTTCGAACGAATTTTTATTTCGCGTATACATAAAAAATATTCAGATACCGATGAAGTTTTCCAAGGGATCGAAGATTAAAGGAAAATAATAAGAAATATAAAAAAAAAAGTAAAAATAAAAAAAAGAAACAGGAAAAAGTTTAAGTTTATTAAGAAACATTTAACGAGGCTATTAAAAGTACGGTAAATGGTAAAGCCGAGTAAAGAGAGAAAAGAGATACTTTCTTTCGTGAGATTTTCAAGTAACAAAACAAAAAAGAAGAAAAAAGAAGGGGGAAAAAAAATAAAGGAAGGAAGGAAGGAAGGGAGGTAAATGGACCGTTTGATGTACTTCTGCTCTTTTTTTCTTTCTCTCTTTCTCTTTTTAGCTCTCCCTCTTCTTCTGTCTCAAACGTTTTCGTTGATGAGTAGATAGAGACTAAACTCGCTAGACGCCATTGTGTCTAGTGCACACTGCCTAGGTACTTGAGTATGTAGATTGTGCTCTACGACATATGCCATTAATAGCTAATAGCTCCAAACTGTCTCTCACTCTCTCTCTCTTTTACACACACACACATACACACACAGTTACATACATATATATTCTCATTCTCTCTCTCTCTCTCTCTCTCTTCATTTCTCTTGCAGCATTGAGTTGAACAAGTAGCAGGTAGCAACTAAAAGTCATGACTATATGTTAAATTCTGACGAAAG
>NW_014569618.1:126336-129074 GCF_001313835.1 Polistes canadensis
ATTTTACCTTGATAGTTATGTTCATAAGTCAATATAACATCATTTTTATTACAGTCATAAGTTTTCACTATCTTATATATAGAGTCAATTTTTAAAAAACGTTATTCTACTATAACTTTTCAAACACTACTGGTTACCTCTAAGCTGGTGTTTCCTAATTTAGATGTTCATCTTAATTAAACCCATCCAAAAAACAACCTCCCTAAGAGTAAACTTAGTAATAATATTAATAAATTTTGGATAAGGAAAAAAAAATCTTGATTATATAATTGATAATATTTTTTATTTTGTTATTTGTGCATTAAAGAAAGTATACAAATTGAAAGAAATATAATATAGGAAATATATAATATATTATAATATGTAAGAATTACCATTACGTCCAGGATACGAGGAGTTCCCTCATGCTTCACCTGCGTCCGATACAAACGATCCTGCACATTCGAACGACGTCGTCTGGTTAGTAGTATCCACGAAGTAGTAAGACCAGTAACAACAGCAGCATCGATACATCCTCGATACCTAACGTTACTTTCCAAGTACTTTTTCTATAAAAAAAAAACCCGCACAACTATCGTACAACCAACCAAAAAGAAAGGGAAAAAGCACTTTTGGCAAAGCAACGACGACGACGACGACGACGAGGGAAAAGCATAAAAAGAAGAAAAAAAAAAACAAACGGTAAACGATATATAGATATATCTATATATGTATATATATATATATAGTAAGAAGAACTGCACAGTTTTCTAACACGAATAAAAGTAATCCTTCTTCAGCTTTCTCTTTCACGATCTCTTCCTCCTACTACTATTATTATTTTCCTCCCTTTAAAAGTCCTGTTCGTTATGGTGTTTTTTTCTTTTTTTTATCTTTTCACATGACGCACGTTCTTCGTTGATTAATTTTTACTATTAGAAATTGAATATTTTCATCTTCGATGATTGACGGTCACTCTCACACGACTGAAATATTAAAAAACACAAAAGGGTTGTTGTATAATGTTGGTTAGATATTATTTTGTATTTGAATAACCGAGAAAAGAAATTGAAATTTTGGGATAATATGATGTGTCAGTGATATATTATGTGATTGTCTGCAATCAAGTGTGTATACGTACATGTATATGCGTGTGTATATTATGTATGTATGTATGTATGTAAAAAAAAAACAAACAAAAAGATATATAAAAAGAAAAATAGATAGAAATATAGAAAGAAGAGTAAGAAAAGTCACGCGAAAAAATGGGGGTTGATGAGTAGTACAACACGGGGTGAGATGCACACTGCTCTCCAGCGGCAGTTGACGCGACACTAGAGAAAATCGGAGTTCGCTTGCCGCCACAGGACTCAGAACGCCTGCGCTCTTTCCTTCTGAGCAAGAACGGAACACACGAGACAGCAGCACGCCAACACAACCGAACCACGCCAACACCATGCCATGCCATGCCATACAATGCCATGCCATGCCATGCCGCGCCGGCAAATTTCCAAGCAACGTAGCCACCACCGACGCCACCACCGTTTACTTCACAGAATAGTATAGAACCAGTGCTACTCCGGATTTCGGAGATGTAACCAATGCCAACGTCGTTCCTAATCTCTTTTTCATCTTCTTTTTTTCCGCTTTTTACCTATCTATTTCTTTACGAATTTTTACGAAAGGGTAGTTTCAATTCGTTATTTTATTGTTTCTTTTTTTTCTAATTATATAGGAAATATAATTTAAAAAAAAAGGAATAAATTTTTTCACAAATATATAGAGGTATATTTGTTATAGAATTTTAGATAACAATGTATATGTAAAATTTAGTTTTTGTGTGTGCCTTCAGAAATGCCTTTGTATTATACATATATATATATTTTTAAAAGTAGCCAATATTATAAGTGCAAGTAGAAGAAAATCAAAACGAGTAGAAGTTAAATCCAACGATGATCACCTGTAACAAAAAGAAAAATATATTAATCATACAATTAAGCGAGATACAATAGCCTGACATATAAATCGTCCAATTCGCAGATGCACTTTTCAATTGAATTCTCTATTTACTTTTATCAAATCTCTAATTATCGTTGTAATAAAATTAAATTTAAACGCGTGATTTTACATTTACATAATATATATAAAAAAAAAAGAAAAAGTAGAAATATAAGGTTACTAAAAAAAAATAATATCTAATAATTATTATAAAATACTTTTAAATTGCATTATATTATAGAAAATAAAAATTGCAAATTTAATAAAATACGATAACAGTTAAAAATCTTAAAGACGAAACAAGAAAAGAGAAATTACTTTAATATGTACCGAACGTTAATTAAGTTGTCAAATTTAATAATAAAAGAATTTAAATATTTTTGACTCTAACTAAATACCTATGCATCTTTTCGACGATTTTGACGGACACAAATTTGGTGTCCCAAGGAGATGGAATGGTCCATCATCTCCAATTACAACTACAAATTAATGACGAGCAAAAAAGTAATATAATAAAATATAAAATATGACTAGAGAGCTATTCTCAAAAAGTTCAAACTTGCTGTTGAACCTTTGAAAATAACACAATAGTCTGTGTAGTTGCCCACTTGATACCACATTTAAATGGGGGCCTCTTCGGCCTTAGCCTCTTCGGCATTAGCCTCTTCTTTCTTCATTTCCTGAAAACTGCATTGGACATTTTCTAAGTACAAGAAAAATAAGATCTC
This sequence comes from Polistes canadensis, assembly GCF_001313835.1. Taxonomy (NCBI): domain Eukaryota; kingdom Metazoa; phylum Arthropoda; class Insecta; order Hymenoptera; family Vespidae; genus Polistes; species Polistes canadensis. The sequence goes on from NW_014569618.1 coordinate 129,042, forward strand.
TCATACTACGTTTGCAAACTAACTCGTATTTTT
>NW_014569618.1:130038-131754 GCF_001313835.1 Polistes canadensis
AAATTTCCACAAATAAATGTGGAAAGTCTACTATTCAAAACGATTCGAAAAAAAAAATGAGAAAAATTTAATATAAATAGAAAAATACAAATATATATTCGTATTTTTCATACCATAAATGATTCTACAAGTAGTATTCAGAGTATGGAATGATGCATTAATTAAAAATTATCGCGAAACGATGTACAAAACACTTTACCTAATACGCACATACAAGTGCAAAGTACATCGTGCAACCACTAGCACAATGACAGCCGCCAATATGGGAAAAACTTAAAACTAAACCTATACTAACCGTTTCTCACCCATACGAGTAGCACCTGGGCACACGTATAGATGAGAACGCAGAAAGTATAGGGGGGAGAAACGGGAGATTAGTACATTAGAAGCTGAAAATCCTGATCTAAAAAATATGATTAAATACACATAAATACATAACACATAAATATACATTTTTATATAAATTCATCTAAGCGACTAAGGACTCTACAATTTATTTAATAAATAATGACTTTGAATATCTTTTAATATCTTTTAATATATTTCAAAACCTCGGACGACTCTTTTCATTAAGTTGGCTGTTCTAATAAAAGAACTGGGCTTTGAGCCACCACTTAACTGCAAGAATCTATCCGTCGCGAATGAGTTTGTTTTCTTGCTCATTTATTTATAATATCGAAGTATCGATATATAAAAATTAATCGCGATTAGATAAACTAAGTACGAAGCAATGCATGTAAGACATTTATTACATGCTTTTCTGGACGAAAACGAGTAAATTAATGCTCGGTTTTACCACTACTAACCACGAACAAAACACATAATAAAAAAGAAAATGCATTAATTAATTGCACTATTAATAAAATGAATTTAACCGATGAGACAAGAAAACCTATCCTGAACTAATAAATTATACCATACAATGCAATAGAATATACAATTTTCATGAGTAACTCCTAGAAAGGAATTACTCATGTGCTCGTCATTAATTTATTTAATTAATTACAACCAGTAACTCGTGCCGATTAGGACCATTCATCCTCGGCATGATTGAGCACCGGAGGGACCTTAAATTTTTTGACTCACTCCGTAAGAAGTTCTACGATGGCTCCAAAACACTCCTACTTCGCAGCAAGTACAGCAGTCTAACGATTGGAAAGTTCCTCGGTTTGCTATTGAAGATCCATCGAAGATCCATCGATGATCCATCGAAGAATTCATCCCACATCTTTGATAAGTCCGTGAAAGAAAGTCCGTCGTCATATCTGTAAAATAAAATAGAACAAAATGATAAGTTGTATGTAATATGATCCAAAATCATATCAAACAAAAACGAATRAAATGTTAATAAAAATGAATACTTACAATGCATTCCAATGGGATGAAACTCAATTGCACCATGGTGATGCACCTCGCGTGAATCTAATGGCGCGATATAAACGAAAATAAGAAACTATAGATGAGTTTCTTATCGCGAAACCGAAATTAAATTATACGGCGAACAACACTGACTTTAATTCGCGTATGATTTTAATTTATTAGGCGCCCGATCACTGACTCTACAACTACTTATAAAAACTGCTTTGCACACAGTCAACACAAGTATAAAAATCTTCATTGATGCACTGACTCTAATACGCGAACAGTCTGTGCGACTGTTTAAAGATAAAAATATAACTTTACTCGAACAAATTCTAATACAATTACTGCTTTGGT
>NW_014569618.1:135244-169175 GCF_001313835.1 Polistes canadensis
CTGTAACATAAGAAAATTGCATTAGTGCATTAAAATAATTGTTAATTAAATGATGCTAGTGTCTATGCAATTTTGATGCAATTGTTTAAATAAAACTACACTATAAAGATGTAATTATTATATATAAATTACAGTTATACAATTGTAAATATTGAATGAATTCTAACTAATAAAGAAACATGTAAAAAATAAATTACTTTTTCTGGCATTTATATTAACGTATATGTAAATGAAAAAAGAAAGTACATTTCTCTAAACAATTATACAACCAATATATGAAGACAATGAATAAACAATATACTAATGAAAAATGTGAATTATTGAACTTTACCATTATGACAGAAGAAAGCTGAAGTATTTACTTGTTTAAATACCATAACAAAATTGCCTGGATTAATTTGAAGTCTTCCAAGTTCCTCTTTTATGTATATATTTGATACATAAAACGATCAGAAAACCTAATTGATGCTGTGCTTTTCCAAATCTTCGAATCCTTGCAAATCTTATTAATAATAATATCAATTAATATACAACAAATACAGTTAATTCTTATGTAGAATAATTAATTCATAATACGTCGGATAAAATTTCGTTAGTATGGGAGTAGAATTTTTTTCTCATGCAGGATACACGCGTTTACGGTTTGCTAATTGCACACATAGTTCGGTTAATGTAATATCTGGACAATTTTGTCGAATAATGCTAGCTCGCAAAATGAGAAATTCCTGAGACTCTTTCTCACTTTGAAACTGTGGCTAAGTTTAAATGGATTTAGAGAAAAAGACTGTGAGATAGAAAGATAGAATAAATGAAAGAAAAAGTCAGACAAAGAGAAAAAGAAAAATAGATAAAGAGAGAGGGAGAGAGAGAGAGAGAGAGAGAGAGAGAAAGGGAAAAGATAAAAGAAAAGATGTTTTAACGTTCGTGCGAACGTATAGTACTTTAGTTAGGATTTTACAAATTGACCTAACGAATTTTACGTTTGTCAAATAATTAAGAGAATTGGAGAAAATCGCACGGGATAGGTGGAGGGGGTTGAAGGGGTGAAAGCACAAAAGTCAACTCGACATGTATTTGCTTGGTGAATCGTTCAAACTTCTCTGCTTCTTTCCCACTCTACTAGAAAGCTGTCTACATATTAGCTCAACAAAGTCAACTACTATTATCGTTAGCAAAAAGGTAAATGCAATTTCCAGGAAGAGTTGCGTCTATTTCAGACGCAAGAAAGATAAAGAAAAAAATAATAAAAGAAATAAAGTAAGTTTCCAGTCGAAATATATATATAAAACAAGATTTCCAAGTTGGTAACACCAAGGAAGAGTAGTATAGTTCCTTTATCGATATTTTTTTGTGAAAAAGAAGAGGGTTGAAAGAATCGAGAAAGTAGAGGATGACGGGTATAAAAAAAATTATTTGATTTCCTTCAATCACCGCCGGTAGTAGTTACCCCCTTCTACCCCTTCTACCCCCACGAAATACTCACCCCGACAAAGATTAAATATAAATGAAAAATATATTAATAATACGTTGATATGAACGTCGAGTCGATTGATTTATTTCTAATTAAATTTTCAATTAATATATTAATAACATAATATCATTATTATTATTATTATTATTATTATTATTATTATTATTGTTAAATATTTCTAAGCATTTATCAAGATAAAGATTTATCTAATATTTCTCGTTTCTCTTTTTTATTAATTGCACAAACATAATCCCATGGCAAGTAGGGGCAATTACGTTAGCGGATAAAACACGATGGTGGAATATAGTTATAATAGTTATACACTACGATCACGTTTACCATCATCCAACTACGTGTTTGCAATAATTATTTTAAATACGTTCCCACGTAAAACATTCTTCTTTGTTTTGTTTCTTTTTTTCCTTTGTATTTGTTCAAGTCGTTTGAAATAAATTGCATTTATTGGGATTATTCGTTAGAGGATGAATGGATGGGTGGGTGGTTGGGTTGGTAGATAATATCGGTAATGATTTGCGTACGCTTTCGCGAAAATGGCAATAAAATAGTAGATGAATATGAAAAGAGGTAGAAAGAGAAAGAGAGAGAGAGAGAAAAAGAATTGTTTTTAATCGTTTATGTTATTAGCGATAACAAAAACAAATGCCATAGGATGATTATAAACGTATGACACATTAGGTATTATTGCTAGAGCATTATACTGAAAATATGCAGAAACAATGAATAATGCGTTTAATGCAGCCGTATCGATTACATATAACGTATCGTTCATTTCTTTCTCTCTCTATATATATGTATATAAAATAGGTATATATAAATATGTATATATTCTCTATTCATATCAAGCCAGTTAAAAATGTATGCGAGGAAGGAAAATCGAAATAACAAAGATTTATTGACGATACATTATCGATATTAACAGTCTCGAAAGTACGCAGAGATCGAGTGTTACTAATGAAAGTTAGCCTAGCATCGATTGCACTATATCTTTTCGAAATCTTTACAATGTTTTATATATATATACATTTTATATATATATCATAATACTCGAGTAAACAAATGACGTGCAGAAAGATAAAATCATATTTTATGACCGAGTTAAATGAAGAATAGAAAATTACAAGAATAACTATTATAATAAATATTCAAATATCACATATTTTTTTCTCGATACTTTTTTTAAAAATAAAAATAAAGGAATAATAATAATAATTTTTCACGATAGATCATTCGTTCTTTTGTTTGTTTTGTTTTGTATTGTATTGTTTCTTTTTTTTATCTCAAATAATCTCCGTTAATATTTGAATTTATTTAAATGAATGTGACAAAATATATTCTAACGTGTTTGGGAGACGCGTTACGAGGAAAATGAAAATGAAAATAAAAAACATCCTTAATTGGAAACGTTACTTTTAATGAGGAATAGTCGATGAAATGTCTGACTAGAGTTAGCAATTACTACTTCAGCACTCTCTGCATAGTAGAATATATTCGCACGATATAAATGGATATATACAAATGATCTGTATAGGAGAGAAAATTTTATGAATAACAATTTTAAAAAAATAGAAAAAATTATGATATCAATGATACCATATATATATATATATTTTATCTCAGCTGTTTTTATAAATAAAAAAAAAGAAGAAGAAAAAAAAGAACATAGATAAAAGACAATATCGCACGATAAATAATTCATTTTTCTTTTCGTATCACCAACGCGATCTCAGTTGAACATTTTTATTTATATACATATATATAAAAGAACAAATTTATTTTACAAATAGTAGCGTTACATTTATTATAATGTAGTTGATTTAAATGTTTGACTAGGGGGGGGGGGATTAACACTTACTATTTCTATGATATAACTGTGTAGATTATTTATAGAACACAGATCGTATATATCGTACCCTATCATCGATAGACGACTTTCTCTCTCTCTCATTCTCTCTATTTCTCTATAGTTTACGTTTCACTACTACTGCATCATTACTTCGGACGCGAAGGGTGATTACGAGCTTTACGAATAGCCTGCAATAAAAGCGAACTTCTGCTTTAATTCGACATAACATCGCGGGCCATTAAGTAGAGCCGGTACTTCGTCATTTCACCATCGTATCTAACTCCTACTACTACTACGTGTCATATACAGACCCACACACACACACACACACATACATTATATATAATACATGCTTACACCTTTTGTTCCTTGCCATACGTTGGTCATTAAATCGAGAATGTTATTTTAAAGTAAGTGCGTATCCGAACTTATTCGTGTCTAAAATTGTTTTGAATTTTTCGTGAAATATCCATTAAAATCCATTCGAACGAAATGCCACATAATTTTTGATCTATCTAAAACTTACTTCTGTTAAAAAAAAACAGAGAGACAAACAAAAATAGAAGAACAAGAATGAAAATAAAATAATAAAGATAAATCCAGCAGTGTACCTTTATAAGGAACTCCAATTACAAAAGTATTCCGAAAGAAAAAGGAAAAACGTGAGAACAAAACTTTTTCCAAATGATCGTACTTTGATAAAAGAAACTCTCCACAAAAGGTAAAAAGAGATAGAAGTCCTCGTGTGTAAAATCATCAGTCACTATTTCTACGTCGAACGAAATGGAGATAAATTTGAGACGCGAGATTAACAAAAAAAAAAAGACCAAAAAAAAGAAACGGAAAAAAGAAAAGAGAGAGAGAAGGAGAGAGAGAGAGAGAGAGATAAAAAAAACGAAACAGAAGGGGAAAAAAAATCTCGTGGAAATTCTATGGAAGCATTTCGTTGCAAGAGTTACTACCGACTATGTGAAAAGTCGCGGTGAATGTGAAAAAGGGGATAAAAAAAAAAAGAAAATAAAAAAGAAGAAAAAAAAGCCATAGAAAGACTAGGCGAGAGAAGAAGAAGAAAAAATAATGATAATAATAAAAAATTAAAAAGAATAAAAGGGGGAAAAAAAAAATTGACAACTTTACGCGAAAACGTTGTCAAACGTTGCATTTACATCAAGATTCGTTTTTTCACTTTTCTCTCTCTCTCTCTTTCTCTCTTATTTTTTATCCTTTAACTTTTATGTGTGCACATTTTGCGCATCTTTTCTTCCCTTTCAGTTTCTCGTTTGCACCATCAATTATATCAAGAAAGCAGAGATATTTCGGATTCTATCTCTATTTCGCGGTAATATATCTGCCGCCTAGTATATTACACTTTTAAAAGCTGTGAATGGGGAAAAGCAAGAACGCGTTTATCGTTATCGTTTGACATCCGAAAATTTCACTACTGACTTTAGAAACGTTGAAAGTGTTCTTACGTTTAAGTTACATTTCTTCAGTTCCTAGAGAATCCCGTCAAAAATTTTTCTTCAAATAATAAACACCGATAAACTCCACTAAAAAAGAGAAGGAACGACGAAGAAAGGAGGAAAAAGGAAGAGAAGAAACTTTTTGCATACCGTAAATATTAAACGATCCATTATTCACCTAACTTCGGCCCGTTTCATTTCGTAATAATAGTTCTTCCATAGTACTCTATGGGGGGTCAACGGAGAGAAAATGATAGCACCCTAGAGAATATCGGTCTTGTTTTATCTCTATCCTACTTTATTTTTCGCTTTTTCGTTTTTTTTTTTTTTTTTTTGAAATTTTTCCCGTATTAGAAAATCTTTTCCCGTTAACGTACGAAACACTTTTCTTCTTTCAGATTTGATATATATTTATATATATATATATGGTTTTTACGATACATCGGAAATAATTTATGACAAGTTTTAAATAATTTTCCAAGCCATTTAATCGCTGTTTAAGGTAGACGATAAAAAATGTTTAACGTTAGCTTAAGAAAATAAAGAACGTAAGAAGATATTTTATCAAAGATTTATTACTTATATGATACTCTGATAACACACAAAATCTATACTAACAATTATTAAATATTTATTTGTTTTATTTTTAAATGTGCGTTTTAATATTCGCAATAAATTGTTTTCAAACGGCGATAGGTTTATCCGGTAAAATTTCGAAAGTTTCAAGAACAATTTCCCTTAACCGATTTCTATAAGGTTCTACTTTTTGATATTGACTTTGTATAAGTTCGTAACGTTTTTCACCGTAAATAAATTCTTCAAATATATCGGGCGATTCCATAAACTGTTCCGTAGCTTTAGGTGGCATCAACATTATTTGAAGATTCATCAGGGCGTAAAATAATGCTATGTGTTTAACATCGTCGCAACTTTGGCGAAATGTCGTCCACGATAAACACTCGTCGACGTTGACTCCCTCATCTTCTAAAGATTCTTTCATGGTTTCGTGATAAATCTTCAAAAGTGATTCGAAATATCGATCTCTGGTGGCACGATCGGTTGTCAAATATAAACAACAGACAACATCCATGGCAGGTGGACAATAACGTGCCAACTGAAAATCTATCAAGTAACAACCAATTGGTGTACCATTAGAATCGTGTTTGAACATGATATTGTTTGCCCAAATGTCGCGATGACATAATACATTGCGATGCTTGTTAGATGGCTTTAATATATTGGGTAAAGCCCATACCCAAGAATTCACGCGTTTCTTTAAAGATATTTTTTGTTGTTCGTTTAAACTATCGATAAGATCAATGGTAGCTGAAATACCATAGATAGCAGCTTTCATTCCCTTCTTTGATAACTCGTCATTGGTATAAAGTATTTCGTGAAGTAGGTGTCCGTAAAGATCGAGTATCGTTCGTCCCGTACAACGAAGCTTTTCGTCAAGGATCAAGGATCTCGAATGAAACTTAGAAAGTGCTCTCATTGTCCAAATGCAATGTTGTTCATCGAATGGTACATGTTTGTCGTGAGTTACGTATCCCTCGAGTTTCACATTTTCAAGTATTATAATAGAATCCTTCTTGCACAAATAACACTCGACGAACCACTTAAAACCTTTACCAGCACCCATTCTACGTATCACATCGGTGTAAAATATTATCTCTTTGTTAAACGTGTCGTATCGTGAAATATATTCATATTGTGGGCTATCAGTTGGCGGTGGTGCTTTAGCAAAGAAATCCAATTTCTTCGTACTCGAGTCCTCGAATTTAACGGTCACGCGAATATTGTAATATTGACCCAGATAACCACTCGTACTCTCAACCGATACCATACTCATTTTCAATACATTGAAATTATTATTACCGCGTAACTTACGATTAACTATATATCTCAGATCCTGATCGGATAGAAGAATTTCTGGTTGTTGTTGCTGTTCTTCTTGAAAATCCTTCGGTGTAAATTGATGCAACGTGCAATTAGAATCAACGCTAGTTGCCATAGTGTACTTTTTTTTGTCTTTTTTTCTCTCGTTAAATGATTACCGAGACAATCGATTTGTGTCTGTCTTTTATACCTAAAGTGCACTCCTTAAATATTCGAAATTCGTTCGAAATGTTACTACGTAAACCGTGCTTTTAAAATCGCGTAATAAATCAATGAACGACGAACGATGAACAATGATGAAATTTCTCTTATTATAACACGACACAACGACTTATATTCCTCGCACTAAATCTTATCTTCGCTCGTGCATTGCTTTTGAAAAAAAGAAAAAAAAGAAAGAAAAAAAATAAAGAGAGAAAAAAAATAATAATCACGTGAAGTTTTCTCAGAAGATTACCTTTTTTTCTATTTCTCGTATTTAACTAATAATAATTTGAAGATAACGATTGTCGGAATTTTACCGGAGATAACAGCAGTGTCTTTACTTCGTTTGCTTGCATATCAAACTTGTCTTTAGTGAAATCCTTCGTATAAACAATAATCGATATAACAAATGATAAAAAAGAAATGTATCCACGGAGAAAAGAGACAAGAAAAATAGAAAAAAAGCTTAAATTGGATTCGTCGAGTATAATATACTATATGGGGATGAATAAAAAAAACGTCGTGTTATTTAACCACGCGAATCCATCGACTCGAAATGAAAAAGAAAAATAATAACGACGTAGTAGAGATGAGTTAAAGAGAAAGAGGGAGGGGAACAAAAAAATTAACAAAATAAAACAAGAAGAGATGAAAAACGAAAATAGAAGAAGAAGAAGAAAAAAAAAAAAAAAGAAGAGAGAAGTGTATCTCGAATTTTAATTAGACTGATTAATGCGGTTGTCGTATAAATCCTTCAAACGATCTTCAAATATATGCATTTCACACGAGACAGTGTACTGTCTGAGTGACGAGGAGAGTGAGAAAGAGATAGAGAGAGAGAGAGAGACGATATCGCAATGCTAAATCGAAAGATTTGACGAGAATGCAAACGTCATTAAAAACGTGCCCGTTTTTACATTTAATGTAGAAGTAGATTTAATTTTTCTTTCTTTTTTTTTTTTTTTTTTTTTTTTTTTTTTTTTTTTCTTTTTTTCTCTCTCTCTCTCTTTTTTTTTATTTCAAATGATATTTAAAAAAGACAATACGATACAATGAACTTCCTGGAAAAAAAATATTCTTTCGTGGTTTTCCATGGAATTGAGAATTTTTTTTTTCATTATTATTAGAAAAATAAGACGGAAAAAAATGTATAAGAAGACAAAAAATGAAAAAAAAAAAAAAAAAGAAAACGGTCGAAGTAAAAATAAATCCAGGTCGTAATTCTCGTCTAAGAATGAGTGATTGGTTTCATATAAAAAAGTTTTCCGATAGGAGTCGTTATAGATACACACACACACACACACACACACATATATATATATATACAGGGTGTCTGAGTTGTTTCCGGCTAAAAGGTGTCAGCATATTCTATGCACGTAAATAAGAAGAAAAATATTGCATAAGCATAGATCGTTTGTAAGTTTGATTAAAAAATTATCATTAAAATTATGATTGTCCTTAAATTTCTAATTGTTTATGGTTATCCTTGTTTTCTTATAATTATCTATCATGTTTATTATTTCGATGTGATTTAACAAATAATCCCAATAAAATTTTCCGATAGTATAGAGAAAGCATCGTTCAATTTGTTTCGATTGTGTATTCAAAATTAAGTGAAACAGGTTCGTTTTATCTAACAATAGTGTTGGGCTTGCATTCATTTGGGATGATCAGCACTTCGAAACAAGAGATTAAGTGATTTACTATACGTGTCATAAAATTTGTAATTAAAGTTATTTAAACAACCTATGGGGGGTACATTTATAGAATATCATTCGTTCTTATTTTCGCGAATAGAATTTGTTGAAAACAACGTTTATTATTTGGCCGACAAAAAAAAGAACTTCAGACACCCGTTATATTTTTATATTTATGTCCTATGTATATATAATATTCCCCAAACGTGGCCATTATTTCATTGGGGGTTACTCGATATCCCCCATCATATTCTATCGTGGATCGTATGTCATCAACACACAGTGAACGTAATTAAGCATAGTCGCTTGTACGTTGAACATTTGCTAATTAAAATGGACAAGCATATCGTATGAATTAACATGATCGTACATTTGAAGGAACTCGACGTCGGATCTCTCTAGTTTATCATAGAATAAATCATATTAACTTAATTCGCGTAAAAAATAATTATTAAAAACAAAAAAATCACTAAAAAACGGATTAATCATTATCATCATAATAATATTATATAACACGGTAAAGAAAATAAATATAATATATTATATTTGTATAACAAACTTATGTTATAGTTAGTTTGTTCTATTAATTAGAAATGTTCTTAGGAAGGGAACCTTTATAAAATATCCCTTCAGTTAACTGAAGGAACAAGTTTAAACAGCCTTTGAAAATTGACTGTTGCTTTCCAAAGGTAAGGTAAGGGAAGGAAAGGGAAGGGTAGGGAAGGGAAGGGAAGGGAAGCACGGAACCGGTAACTTCTTACAAACAATATATTTAACAATGTCGCACTCTAGGTAACACCCTAGCTGGTTATGCTACTTTACGCTTAAGCGAAGATAATTCGATTAACATCATTCTACAGGACAAGTAAACTGGGTGGAGGTAGTAGTAGCCGTGTACTTTTGGGCTTAAGTAATATACATAATAGGATAATTACTGTTGCAAAAGTTTACTTGCTTCTAACGTGTAGCTTCGAACAAAAAAAAAAGAAAAAAAAAAAAAAGAACGTATAGAAAAGGAGAAGAAATACTATGCAGGTTCTACACAAACGCTTACGCAACGTGATATTTTCACAAAAGGAAGATTATACTCTTTGACTTTTCAGTTGCAAATCGTTTAAAAAATGCATGTTCTTTTTTTTGTTTTTTTTTTATTTAATTAAACCCTCGTTTGACGAGCTTTGAATATGATAAACAATGCGACGTGAAATTAAAAAATGGAACATAGGCATTCTCAACTATCTATTATGTCATTAGGTTATACGCGTGCGCGAGCAAAAGGAAAAGAAAGAGAGATAATTCGTAAATTTTTAATTTTTTCTTTTTCTTTCTTTATACCTTTTTGAGGGGAGTAAAAGGAAGAGGAGGTAGGAGAAGGTTCTGTTTTTTTTTTTTTTTCTTTAATTCTTTTTAGTCCGGTAGATTTATAATTACGTTCGTAGGCACATGCAAACGGAACTGGAACGACGCTGTACTCCCAACTACGCGTTCATATCCTTTTTTTTTTTTCTTCTTCTTTTTTTTTCCTTCTTTTTTTCCTTTTTTTATTCTCACAAATAGAACACACGCGTCTCGCAGTGCACAGGGGGTCGAACGTACGTACGTACGAACGAACAAACGAACGAACGAACGAGCACGATATAAATGCCATTCTAATTAATCGACGCGGTTTTAATTAAACTTTTAATTAACGAGTCGGAAATAAACAACGATTCGAAGAAGAAGAAGAAGCGTTTGCTGCTCTGACCACGCGTACGAATGATTAACTGCTGCTACTTCTACTACTGGAAAATATAGGGAAAACTACTCGAAAGTAGAAGAAGATTAAGAAGAATAAGAAGAAGTTTCAAAGGAAAAAAGAACAACAACAACGAGAAGAACGATCGTTTAGTTATTTAGAAACGAAGAAACGTTTTTATACGCGACTTGCATAGAAATTTATTATAAATCTTTGGTTAATAATCGGAATCCACTGTCTTCCAATAACAACAACTTTTCTCCTACTTTGTTAGTCTATCTTTAATTAAAGTGACGACGAACTTTGAGGACTCCTAAATTTGTTATTTAGTCTTAGAATCTGTTTGATCTTACTTTGCTTGAATTATTTACGATAAGTATGGTTTATAACTGATAATACAAACTTGTCATAAGAATTAGAAATAATTTTGATTTTCTTGTTTATTTTTCGTTAAATAATAATTAATTATAGAAGATATATTGTTTTGTTGAAATACAATTCGTTGATTAGAATGGAGAGTGACGATTAGGTCTACTTGAATGTTAGTGTCTCTTATCGAAGTTGAAACGTTTCGAGAAACTTAGCAATCACGATGATGCATTCGATTTGAACAATACTGTGATCTTCAGGAAAACGTCTCAATTCTCTATTCTTAGTTCTATCGGATGTCTAATTTAGAATCCTATTCAGAGAATGCCAATACGTTGTTCGTCAATTTTTATTTAAAAAAAAAAGAAAGAAAAATGAACGAACGGTATTTATAAATTTTGTAGAAAATTATTGACAACTTGTATAACCAAGATCGTTTGAAGGAAGAATGAATATTGTCGATAAGAAAAAAAGTAAAAAAAAAAAAAGGTATGATAAAGGTAACCATAGTACTTCTGACAATTGTAAGAGTTATCAACTCAACGAGTATATCCTAAAAAGATCGATAGTCGTGTGCCGGTGTATGTAAATTTCCCACAATCGGATCTACGCTTTCCACACGACTTTATACTTTCAACCTGGATACAATGGGGAATTTTATATCCGTTAGAAACTTAAAAAGATCCCTGAAAAGTTGCGTTACAATGGTCTGGATGTATACTCTACGTGTATGTACGTGCTCGTATATATGCGAGTGTACTTACACCTGTACAAGAAAATACAATATATCATAGAAGTTCCTTTCAATGATAAAAAGAAAATAATCCATAAAGAACGAACGACTTGCGAATTGGCTCAGTGTATGTATATACGTATTCCTTTAGCGATTTTTCATATCAAAAGTAAACGAGAACAAAAAAAAAATCTTATGAAATTCAATTGAACAAATAGGGATAATCGTTTTCTACGATTCCAGTCATGAACTTTCTTTGTTGGTATTATTATTCTTTTAGTCATTTTTAATTCATATAAAAATAACGAAAAAATGTGTTGTTGGGGAAAAATAATGAATCATTTTTTGTTAATGAACGTTAGATTATTATCGGTGGCTATAATATTACATATAGTATCTAAAACATATAGTATCTATAAACACAACACTAAACACTTTGTAAGCAGCTGTGAATGAGCACGAGAGCTAGAACTTAACATAAATAAACAGGCTAGGTATACAGGTGGGGCATTACGATTCTCTTTATGAGTTTCACCTTAGAGAATAGACTAGTATACTGCATATACTTGCAAGGAATATACATAAGAGAGAGAGAGAGAGAGAGAGAGAGAGAGAGAGAAAGAGAGACTGGTAAGTGATCGTATTTTCTCATTCAATTAAGTTTACACTTCGTTTATTAAAGATATATATATATATATACATATCAATTTTAAAGGGTTCTAACGATTTCATTTTTTATCATAAAGTGCATATAAACTTCATGATCATTCGTAAAAATAATGTATATATGAACGTTCGAATATAATTTGATTTTTATTTAAAAAAATAAAAAATGTTTATCTCGATTTATTATAAAATAAATATTTATATAATTCTCGTTGTGTGTTAACACGTTTGAAGTTCTCCTCTGATCTCGTCAGCAATCAAATTGAGATCATTACGCCGGTAGAACTCACGTGTTTGCGAAGCCCGATATAGGGATTTATCAGGGTAATCGATTTGCTGACGATTCGGACGACCGTACCAATGATTGCTGATCATTGGGACGATATGATGTTTGTTCTCTTGGTAAATCTCGGACCAAATCAAAGAAGGATTCTTACGGTCAGCTCGTAACTTTCGAAGATCGAAATCTTCTTGTTTGTGCAATCGATCGTATCCCGATACAGTTTCGATTATTCGAGTATCTTCCTTCTTGTTATTAAAATATGTTATCGAGTTACGCGGTGCAAATGGTTCGAGAGTAGTAACCTTAAATTTGATATTTAAATTATTTCTTATTAAACGACCACAATTTTTATCTATCGTTCGTGACAATACATTATTAGGTTGTACCAAAGGTTCGTGCGTTTTTTATTAAATTTCACAAAAATAATCCATTATGCAGTGTTTGTATGCACAATAAATGCATGAACTTTTGATTCATCCTAATATTACTCCTGTTATTCTTTATTTTTATTTTATTTTGTACTTGTTTTTATTTTTGTATTTTACCCCATCGATACGTTTCCATTTGCGAATGTGTTCCACGGTTGCTCTCATTCGAACCAACGGTGTGATAAATTCGATAAATTCGTGCCGATCCATCTTTACTATTTAAAATTCCACACGAACGATATGTCAGTTTTATAAATCGAAAATCAATCTCTCTCTCTCTTTCTCTCTTTCTCTCTCTCTCTCTTTGTATCTCCGTTAGCAGATTACCAGAACAACAACGGCAAATTTGCAAACTTGTTTTTTATTTTTATTTTTATTTAAATTAACACGCGCGAACTATATTATATATTTGCCATTGCGCCCAAAAATATATTACATTTGATAAAAGAAAATATGAAAATAAATGGAACAAGTTAACAGATCACGCGTACAATGGACCAGAAAGAAATGTTATCCTAAACGTCAAGGAATGTTAACCTAGTGAATGAAGAAACGTTACTATATCTACTACTATTTCATTCATACATTGACTATTAATGGACTTGATTGACTACTAACAGTCACACCGCGCCATCTTACGAAATAAGCTATAAGTTTACAAGTCATTCATTAGTTCGACTACTTTATGTCGTGAGGCGCTACTTGTACAAGGCTCGATTAATTTGTCAATGAAAAAAAAAAAAAAAAAAAGAAAAAATGTTCATTCGCAGAAATGAAATAAAAAAAAAAAAAATAAGAAAACAAAATTGTACTATAACAGTACACGAAAGCAGCAGTACTTTTCGAAGTGTTTCAAAAAACAAAACAAAAAAACAAAAAAGAAAAGAACAATTCCTCGTTCGTATCCAAAAGGGTTTAGAAGAAAAAATAAATGGATGGGAGGCAGGAAGGGGGGGGGGGATATGGAAGAAATTGGAATTAGAAAAAGAATATATATATATATCCTAATAAGTGAAATAAATGAAAGCAATAATATAAAAAGGGGTAATAGTCGAATAAGGAAGTGTTTATTGTGATTCTAGTAATGACTCTTAACGCGTTTTCTACGGTTTATCCAAGAATGTCTCATACATTCCTAAGCCTAATCACAAAAGGGCACGAATATTCCCATGAGGAGAGTTGCCTTTTTCGTACGTTCTGACTTCCAAGTAAAATGCTAGAAGGCGAACATCTGCAGAGGTGAACAATGTTCCTTAGCACGCATACACCTAAACACGTAAGCTTACTGTTATAGCGTACTACCTCTGAGGAAGAGGAGGAGGGGGAGGAAGAGGAGGAGTATGCTGCTGCTTTAACCTCCGAGACGTGGAGAGTACTACTACTATACCTAACCACTATGATACCCGAAGATCAAGAAGAAGATTCATTTCTCTACTTTCGTTGAATCCGAAGCGAATGAACCTACCGAAAGGGGGGAAAATACCATAGAATCTTCGATGTCGGACAATAGACACGCCTTGCGTGGTGCTAGTTTCTTCTTAGAAATATCAACGCTAAGGGGAGAAAAAGTTTGGAACGTCAAACGGGAAACTATTTCAAACGTTCCCAAGGAAACTCTACTACTACGAAGGCTGTCAACCTAGGATTTATCAAAGAGAACAAATAGTTTTCTATCTGTAAAAAAAAAAAAAAAAAACGTACATTCGATAAAATACTATTTCCTAATTCTTTCTCTCTCTCTCTCTCTCTCTCTCTCTCTCTCTGTCTAGCTTTCTGCATATTGAGTTTAAAAATCGAGTTAATAAAATAGAACGTTCTTCCGTTCATTAATTCACAGAAAAAAGAATAGAAAAGAAACGAAGAATGAAAAAACTATAATAATATAATCCATTATATATAAAAGAAAAAAAAAAAGACTTCAACGTTTATAATTATTATTAATTTAAATTCTTAACGAAGCTAACAATCATTCCATGCATAAAGATATTTTTTTGGAAATTTTTCCTAGTAATACGTTAGACAGACAGAAACAGAGAAACAGAGAGAGAAAGAGACATACATGTGTACAGACGTAGGTAGTAGGTAGATTCGAAGGTAGTAAATGGGTAGGTAGGTAGGTTGTACTCAGTATAGTATATGTACTGCTAGAAACGTGAGAGTTCGTTACGACTTGCGACGTGCGTCAGACGAAAAGGTGGGGTCTAATCAAACTGAGTCCGTCCGAGGAACACGGTTAATTGCCTAATCAAATTAGTATAAGCAAACGTCGGAAACTCGGAGAATTTCTGACCCGTCAACGAGTCACGTTTTACCGTTTGTCGACTACAACGACAACGACGACGACGACGACGACGAACAGGAGGAAGAGAAGAACGAAGAGGTGGTTGGTGATGGTGGTAGTAGTGATGGTGGTGGTGGTGGAGGAGGAAGAGGAGGAGGAGGGGTAGGAGAAACTCGCATCGCGAGTTTGCGCCCGTTTATATCCAGACGACCCTCGTCCACATCCATCCATCCATCTCTTCTCTTCTCTTCTCTTTCAATGGAAGAAGATAGAAGCGTCGTGACGAAACGAAGAATCGAATCGCGTTTGCACGTGCCGATTGTCCATCTCACCTGAGCTTATCTCGATCGGTGAAAAAAAAAAACCACCACCACTACCACCACTACTACCACTACCACCAAACTCGTTTCTCCTCTTCGAAACGAACGAACGAACGAACGAACGGAGTTCTTATAAACTGAGAACTACTACGCAACCGCTCCGGTTTCTCTATCTCTTTTTCTCTCTTTCTTTCTTTATTTATTTATTTCTTTCTTTTTCTATATTTTATCGCGCGATCAAGTAAAACGTAACTAAATCCTATCTTCACAAGTAGATAGGATTGATTGTAAAGAGATATTGAATAGAATTTGTTGTTAAGCAATCGAATGGTAATACGATGGTAAACCGTGAGGGGGGGGGGAAAGGGAGAATCGTCATGATTTAACGAATATGGTATTGGTACATTCTTGTAACGCGTTTGTTGTCTCTTGCCTTAGGGAACACCGGTGTGTACTCTCGTCGAAGAAGCGGTCCAGATAGAGAGGAAAAATAATAGAAAAAGTATCATCAGAGAGACAGAGTTAGTATAGAAGGGAGAAGAAGAAGAAGAAGGGTTTGGAAGAGAAAAGAAGGGAGAATTGAGGAAAGAGTAGTAGTGGGAGGTGGTAGTTGATGATAGAAGAAGAAAAGATGGATAAAGCAGGGGGTGGTGGGAGGGAAGGGGGGGGAAGAAACGTATAGACTACTCTTCTCATACGACACATAGGGCAGAGTTTAATCAGGTTCGACTAGTTAGTCAGCAGGTGCGAGCAACTCAAGCACGCACGCACGCATTCACACAGGTAAGGAGGAGTGGAAACGGAAGGAACGAACGAGGAGCGAACTAGCGAGTGGCCTCCGAGAAAACACAACTCTCTGTAAGAGCACTTCTCTCCTATACCTACCCTACCCTACCCTAAGACAGCAAGAAATGTCAGCATCCGCAGCCACCGGAGCTGCAACACAAACGACAACCCATCCCAGTGATTACGATCGTCATCTATCGCCACTATCTTAGTCAAAAACAAAACCAGATCTTTTATCTCTTTCTACCTATTCCTAAGAGTATTTCCAAGAGATCTTCTCACACTCGTTCAAATTTCCCCCCCTCCTTTTTTTGTTTTCTTCAATGTAACTATTGGTATCGAGGTGGTTTCAATCTTTTTGATATATTTTCAAATATAATAATATTTAAATTTAATATAGATGAATGATGAAATAATAATTAATAAGTTTTGTTGTTTATAGGTATTTTGTTCATTTGCAAAATACATTTATGTATTTCCATCGATCGAAGAACAGTCGAACTCATCTTCACTTGTACCGATTTCTTCATCGTATGATCCATGCTTATTATTAGGCTTCGTAATTTCGTAAATAATATTCTTATTCACACGTTTTGCAAGCGTGTATTATAGCAGCCATTCATGAAACCTTAATTGATCAAATAAAACTTAAATAAACATTATTATCGTACGAATTATCGCGCGTTAATTAAACCCCGAATGTAATATCTCGAGTGTTAAAAAGGGATTAATTTATAATTGTCATTTATTTTATTTGTTTTTGTAGATAAATATTCAAAAATTCATTGAGAAATAATAATAATAATATATTAAAGACAAGTGTCTGCCTGATAAATTTTCAACTCTCGTCAAAATGTATTATAAGTAACATAAAAAATACGATAAGTATTCTAGCAACGTAACAAAATGTGTGACTTTCATTAGAATCAAGAAGATTTGATCGAACTGGCATCGAATTGTCGATAGCGATAACTACGACGAAGAAGACGAGGACAACGTTGGTCGTGTTAATGGCGACGGGTCTCACCGTATACCGTTAAAAACCTCGCCAATGCCCAGTGAACCTAATTAATGGCGAGATCGTGCCTGCTCAGCAGGCAGTACCTACTATCATAAAAGCTGGACATTACGAACACGTTTCTGTCTTTCTTTCTTTATTTATTTCTTTTTCTTTTTTCTTTTTTCTTTCCATTCTTTATTTCTTTCTCTTTCAATCTCTTTCTGATACATCAACGATCAGTAATAACATAGGATCCATTCAACGATGTTCGCATATATCAAAAAGATATACTATTATAAAAGTATATATATATATATACGAGAGAATTACATGAATAGAACACGAGAAGATAGAATGATATTAAATCTTTTTCAACTTTCTTATCGTGCGACATACTAATGTAGACAAAGAGAAAAAAAAAAGAAATAATATAAAAATAGAAAAATAGAGAGAAAAAAAAAAAAAGAAAGCACAAATTTTCAATTGAATAACACAGATCGAGCAATGGTTATAAATCATCTAGGAATATTTTTACTATACTGTATTAATACGTATACCCATACTATTATATAATATAGTAAGTTCAATGATGGTTTTAAGTTCGTAATAGGATTCTTAACTAACATTCGTCATACCAGTTGTCACGCATAGCTATTAACGATGTCGCGTTGTCAACTATTTAACGGATATAATAAGCATATATCTTACTTGAGTAGCAGCAAGCAAGCAAGCAAGCAAGCAAGCAGGTTGTGCAGCAGGTACGGTAGAAAGATAGCCGCAGGACAGGAACGTGGCACGTGCTCGAGTACACCCGTTTAAAGTCCTTTTACCGTGAGAAGAGAGTATATACATATAATTAGTCTGTTCCTATCGCTAATCTACGCTCGTTTGCTCGCCAAAGATATCGTCGCAAAGTGTCTGGTCAATCAAGAATCGAATACTGTTGTTGCTGCTGTTATTGCTGCTGATGTGTTCCTGTTGCTGTTACTTCGCGCCAATCGTACCTTTAATGATCAACAACCAATCGTATTCTAATCAAATATTCTTTCAATTTTATCTAACAATAATATATATATGTTATTTATTTTTCTGTTCATAAATAGAAAATAAAAAGAAATATAATTAAACGTGTAATATATATAAAAAAAATGATACCAGTTTAAATATATTGCATAGGATTTAAAAAAAAAAAAAAAAGGAGAAAATTAATATTTAACCGTCGCCATTGTTCATGCAAAATAGATGAGAGAAAAGTTTTGAAATACAAAGCAGCAGGAGGAAGGAGGAGGATGGTCCGTAATAATTAAAGTGCAAGTGCGTGTGTTACCTTTGTAAGAGTTTATTATATTTCTTTTGTACATTATGTGAATCGTATCTCGAGGATGTCATAGGAGGAAGTTGAGGATAGTTCAGGTCAACGCGTGAAGAGAAAAGCTGTTGTCTTGCTGTCTCGAGCGTACTCGATGAGAAGACATTTTCTTTTTTTTTTCTCTCTTACTTTTCTTCATTTCTTTATTTCTTTCTTTTTTTATCTTTCTTTCTTTCGTGGGACTAGGTAGAGAGGAAAAAAAAAAAAAACTTGGAGAAAATGAGACACAGCCGTGTACTAGGCTTCTCTCTCTCTCTCTCTTTTTTTTCTTTCTTTCTTTGTTTCTATCTCTTTTTAGTTGTGAGATAACGACACAAGTGGTGAAGAAGAGGAGGAAGAAGCAGGCCACTCTGTTAATGCGAAGTAATGGACGACGGCTGAGTCGCGAGCTACACAAATAATAGACTACCACTCACTCGTTGTAGACGAGGACGTGTTTCTCTACCTAGTCGATTCATCCTTTTCCTATTTCCCCTCTTCTTCTTCTTCTACTTCTTCATATTCTCCTTCTTTATTCTTCTTAATCCTCTCTTCGTTCATCTCTTTACTCCTTTAAATAACGGGCCATACTTTCGAGAGATGGCTAATTCAGATTTACCCCGGAAGTAAATACATATACACATATATACATATATATATGTATAAATACATACCTTCGAACCTGCACAAATCCAATACGCTGCACTTCGTCCACTCGAGGAGGGTCTCTTCTTTTCTTTTCTTCTTCTTCTTCTTCCATCCGCTAAATAACCAATTGAAAATAGCAATCTCTTGTAAGAGAGTATCTCACTCTCTCTTTCTCTCTCTTTCTTTCTTTTTTTTCTTTCTTTCTTTATCTATCTATCTCTTTCTATCTTATTCGGTTCTTTACATCTTCCGGGCACGTGCGAGTACTTTGCACGTTGAACTTTAGTTGATTCTTTTCCAAGTACCATTTCCATCACCTTTTGTAACACACAAAGAAAAAAAAAAAAGAAAAAACAAAGGTTCTATTGAAAATAATTACCCATTAACTCACTTTTATGATTAACAATCGACAATCGTGTGAACACCGTTCTCTATCTATCTCTATCTCTTTTTCTCATTTTCTCTCTTTCTCTTATTATAATTATTTAATGATTTTCCGTAACGATAAGTAAAAGGAGAAAATGATTTCATAGAATAAGATCATAGATCTTTTATCAGAGCGGTTAGAATATAGGAACGTGTTTAACGCGAGAGAAAATAGTGGGTCAAGTGTAAACCTCGAGAGTGTGAAAAATATATTTCACATTTGTTACCGGTGAACAACGGCATTCTCGATCTGAACGTCTAACGCGTGTGTAAGTTCTTTTTAAAAAAAAAAAAAGAAACAAGATAAATATTAATCGGATATATAAAATTAGTTTGTAATCAAATGTAATATCGAATAAAATTCGATATGATCAATGGTTAATACGTTATATTACTTTTATTCGCGTATTGTGTCGAACTTATAGGAAAAATATAATTCACATTCGATATAAATAATAATGAAATATTTTATTCGAAATATACAAGAGTTTACGTAATGATAAACAAATGTTTCTCTATTCGATTTATAATAATTTTTTAAATCCTATAAAAAAAAATATATATATATATATATCGAATGATTTGCATCGGTGTCATCGTATTCACTTTGCAACGTTCTTGATTTATCGAAGAGAAGCACTTGTTGTTCCACATACGTGCTTGCTTACTTACTTGCTTGCTTGCTTGTCTACCTAACCGATCGCATGACACGTACAAAATCTTCATAGGTAGGTAACACACATGTCCGGTTGTCGTACCCAAATCCTGATTTTTGCTAACTCAACTAAGCGTAGTAGTAGTAATAGTAATACTAATGGTAATAGTAACGAATGAATAAAGGAAACTAAAGCAAAAGAAAATTCTCATTCGCATCCAGTTTGCGTAAAGAGGATGGTCATTGCTCTCTTTATTTATTTCTTTTTCCTTCATTCTATCCATTCGTGACTTAAAAATTAACCGTAAAACGTTTAAATAAGTAAACGTTCCCGTTAGAACAATATAATCTAATGATTAAATAGAATCGTTTTAAACGAGAATAGAAGAATACAAAAAAAAAGAACAATCGAGATAATAATCAAATAGAAACACACGATTGAAGACAAATGACACATGATTGACTGCACTTCGTTTTGAAATAAAATATGGTGGTGGTCTTTAATCGTGTTAATATCATTTAAACGAGGATAGTTCCACACACAGACACACACATCGAATGATTTCGATGCGAATAAGCGTTATCATTAAATACTAATAAGAGATATATATGTACAT
The DNA here is from genome assembly GCF_001313835.1 of Polistes canadensis. Lineage (NCBI taxonomy): Eukaryota > Metazoa > Arthropoda > Insecta > Hymenoptera > Vespidae > Polistes > Polistes canadensis. The sequence continues at coordinate 156,138 of NW_014569618.1, forward strand.
ATGTAAGTAGAAGTAACAAGTACATATGTACATACGACCGGTGCTACGGTCCATGTAAGATACGGCTACTGTGTTACGTACATGAAGAAGAGAGTTTATTCAGGTGAGCACCTTGGGATTGCCTTATTCGTAGCGCCAATGGATGACTTCTTCCACCCAGTTAAAGATTCGTCAGCGAACGGCCTTGACATCGATCGTTTCCTTGCTTCCTTGGTTGATGTTATCGAGGGAAAGCGTTTGGTGCGAAAGTATCTCTCTCTCTCTCTCTCTCTCTCTCTTTCTCTCTCATTCTTTCTCTTTTCTTAACTAGAGAAATAAAGGATAGATTAATAAAGATGTTTATTATCTACAGGTAACCACCCTTCTACAACATGGAATCCTATAACACAGTTCATAAATTGCGAAAAATCATGTTACAACACTGTATTTCTATAACACTGGATAATAAACACAATGGTGTTGCTTAATATATTTAAAAATTAAATTATATTAAAATAATGAAGCGTAAGAAAATAATGAACTCATCGTTAGGATCTCATATAGGAATACGGTTTCACTCAACACGGTCTATATACCGTGTTATAGGAAAGTTACCTGTATATAAATATATAAATATATTAATATGAATATATAATTAATTATATTAAAAATTCACCCCCTTTTGTAAAATTGATTAATGTTTTGTATTTCTTTATTTATCTTTATGTCGTTTTCCTTTTTTTTTTCAGGAACATATATCTATATATGTATAGAGACGTGCTAGTAAATCTTTCCGAGTAAATGCAACCCCATTGATTCGCACCAATAATTCTCACGAGAAATGGGAAGATCCGTTGGTCCGATATGACGCGTGGCGTGGCATTTACTTTGTTGCGGTTACTTCGATCCGCTTAGAAAACTAGATTAAGAAGCCTAAGAAATTCTACACTCGTTTACGTCAAGCATAGTTTGAATGGCTCAGCGGGTAGCCTCGATCATCGTAAAACTTCTTTGAACGTGTCTCTTCCTCGTCGAACCGTATCCGCTTCTTAATAGTTCACAATTTCAACCTTTCGTAACCTGAAAATTTAATCAACTAGGATGATCACGATGATTGTTCATTGATCAATACTACTCACGAGAACCTAATTTACGTTTATTCTGATAGGAGGAGGAGAATTATAATAATTTAGAATTCTGTTTGTTTGTTTGTTTTTTTTTCTCTTTTTTCAATGTCAATAACATCAATTGGAAATAAATAAAAAAGTATTTGATACGAAAGGGTAGAGGTTTAAACTAATCATTTCGCCAAGAGGAAAAATAATATCCTATCTATCTTCATTCGTACGTGTATTTTCCATCGATGGAATTCCAATTAAGAAAGATGGAAGATGCTTAAAATCCCGCGATAGGAAAGTAAAGGTATGCACTGTTGTGTATCCTTCGTTCTAAATTATTACGGAAATACTTGAGAGAATTTTGTTCACGATTCTTCAATCAAAATTTTACTTCGCAATTGTTTTTTTTAGTTTCTAGAACGATATATTTTAAAATATAAGAAAGTATCGTATACGTTTTTGAAATTATTCGGAAAAAATTCGGTTTCATTTAACTAGAGAATGTATGTATATATTATTATTATTTTTTTTTTTATTTTGATGAAATATTATAAGATGTTAAATTTGTTATTAATTATAATTCGAGTCAGCTGAGATATTTGAAATTTTGTTTTCGTAATGATTGGTATATTTCAATTGATACTGCAATAAAAATTAGACGAACGATGCAAATAGTTTTATCTGTGTAGTATGATTATCAACAACAGTTGGATATAAGAAAGTTCAAAAGTTATGACACATTTACGAAGAATTATTTTTATCGTTGCCATATTTCTCTCTCATTTTCTCGCTACCTTGAATCTTTCTTCTCTTCTCTTCGTTTCTTTTTGATCTGTGAAAACAGGAAGAGAGACTTTATTACGTATAAAATAAGACGCCCTTTTCTCGTATAACTAGAAGGGTCCCATAATTTTCTAAACAAGGGACAAGAAACTTTAGCTTATTATACATGCAATTTTCAAGATTAAGCAATAAAAAAAAAAAGGATTAATGGTTGTGAATATTTCAAGAATTTTTCACGATCAAACTTGCAACCAACTTATTCCTGAAGAAAATGTTCACATAAATAACTCCAGCACGATAGTATCCGTACTAAATCGAAGACTATAATTCAAATAATGAAGTAAATAGGATTTTTCTATAATTATATGAAAATTTATTTGAATAATAATTACGAAAAGTTATGAAAGAATTTTAACCCTCTACCCTCTCAACCCCCTTTTCTCGTCAGCCTTTTTCCTATGGAAAAAAAAAAATAAGTTTTACGAACATTTTATATCCAATTGATTAATGTTATTAAGTTTTTTTTTTTTCTTTTTTTTCTTTCAATTCTATAAAAAAAAATGTAAATTAATATAATATATGTAGTATGTAATAAATAATAATATTTATAAATATAAAATGTAATATAATATAAATGTATATTATAAAATAAAATATTTGATATAGGATAGGTCACATTTCTATAAGAGAAAAAATCATATAAATCGTTACTTTTAAGTTAAGTAATGAGAATTTAAACGTTTTCTTTTAAACATTAATATTCGATTGATATACTCGAGGGAAAAAGTGAAAGAACGAGAAACGTTCGATTAAATTTTTAATAGAAATATACGATCGTCGATCATTTTCGATCAAAGGTCGAAAGCAAAGAAGCAGAACGGAAAAAGTTGAGGGCCTGTGTTAGTTGGAACAATAGGATACCGTACACGTTCGTTGCACTTCACAAAAAACGGGAAAGAAGTCACGATTGGCCTCGACGACCGTGCGAGTTTGAAATAACTTGAGACAATCGTCAGTACGTCCGTCCGTCCGTCCGTACTTATTCACAATACACGTGCATACGTCAAATTATTTAAAATACAAATATAGTCAAAATATGTCGTAATTTAACAATGGGTATGTATAAAAATGAGATAATTTCAATGGATTTACTTCGAAACCATTAACATACGAAATATGTTGGTATTACAAGCATGAAAAAAAAAGAAAAAAAGAAAAAGAATTCTTCTTCGAAGTCGTACAAAGTAAAATGCATAAAAAGGAATAAGATAAGAAAAAGTATTTTCAAGCACAAGCGACTACCAATAACGATTGTTAATTAACATAAGAAATCTGCCGATATTTTAAGATTTTAACGATTTTGAATTCTTGTAACTAGGAAACTAGGATAATGATCGAGTTGGTCATTGGAAATGCATCGCGTATAGTATTGTAATAGAAATAAAATAAAAAAAATAAGATAGAAGAGAAAGATTTGAAGGAAAACAATGACCACAAGCAACGCCAGTTGTTGTCGACCCTATTCTTTCAACTTGACTGTTCGAGAATGCACATCACGTGCTTGTATGACACGCACGAACGTGGTCTAGGGTCTGGCATCACGATCAAATCGATCGCGAACTCGACAACCTCGTGAGAATCAGACGAGAACGTTTCAGCGAGCACGAAAGTGAACGAACCGAGATCATCGCGACGTTGAAAACACACTGATATTTTTTCTCTCTCTCTCTCTTTTTCTCCATGTGTTTTATTTTTTATTTCTTTTTTCTTATTTTCCCCATACTTATTTTTCTTCTTCTTTTTCTTCTTCATCTTCTTGTTCTTGTTCTTGTTCATGCATTCAGTCAACTTATTATTCGTTTTTTCTTTCAAGGTGAAGGATCAACGATGTTCGTCGCATTTCTCAAAAGAAGGCGCCGAAATGCGAGCGACATTTTTATTTCTTCCTGTAACAGTAGGAATTTCACGTCGTTATTCGCGAAACAGGGGAAAATGTTGAACGTCAGTGAAGACGTCGAGAACGTGAAAAAATTGGTTCCACCTCTTTCTTTCTCTCTCATATTTGGGAACGAGGCAAAGGCAAGAAGGTATTATTGTGAATTGGTTGTGGTATATACGTTTCGAAATGTAATTTACAAGATAGAATGGTTAAAATAATGGTAAACTTGGAGGGTAAAAAAAAAAGGGCGGTTCCTTTCCCCGTTCGTTAAAATTAAATGATGCCTACCATTAGTAAGAAATTAAAACTGATTCTATGCTGAATTATTTGGTCTGTTTTACTCCTTTATCTTACTTTTGTAACAATATATATTATTTTGAAAAAAAAAAAAAGAAAAAACACTTATGGGGTTAATTATAAATTAGATGGGAAAAAGATTTTGATTTCAATTTTCTAAATATTATCATCTTTTCGATTAATATTTTTTTGGATGCACACGATTAAACGTATCTTATTGTTGTATATTGCAACTACAAATAAGAAATATGTGCTATCATTATCATCATCATCATCATCGTCGTGTATTATCGTACGAGTAATCGTCTCTCGCAATCCAGCAAGTTGTTTCTCGTTTCTACGATGTTACGACTAACCCGTTTATCGCATACAACTTTCCGTTCGCGATACGGTACGGTACGATACGGTACAGTACGATGCAGTTCAGTATGGTGTGGCCAATTCGATTCCAAGACATTCTCTCTCTCTCTCTCTCTCTCTCTCTTTCTCATGCACGCGAAATTTTTCACTCTCAAAGTTGTAATGTAAATTTTAATATTATCCGTAGCATCAATTTTCTCTCTCTCTCTTTTTCATACACATGCTGCAGAGTGCTAAGAAACGTTCCCTCTCTCTCTCTCTCTCTCTCTCTTATTTATTAAAGATACCACAAGAGTTATAATTCACCAAACCAAAATTTCTATATTACGCCGAACAATATTTCTTTTCATCTTCGAACCTATACAATTATTTCTTCATGTTTTAATCTTCGTAAACACTGCTCGTACATTTGTGCGGTCAATTCGTGGGAAAAAGTTTACGAATTTATATTTTTTTTTATTTATTCATCGGATCCATTTAACATAAATACCAGTAACACTATAAACGTTAACTGAGGTTCAAAAGAAATGGAAATGAAAAAAGAGAAAAAAAATTGATCCTATATGATTTATATAATATTACAATTATTTATATTATAAAATTAAAAATCAGATATTATGAATAAGAAAGAAATTTCTTGATTTTAATAGATATTCTTTAAAGAAAAATACCAAAGTACGAGAAGAGAAAGAAAAAAAACCCCCGATAAATACTTTATGGAAGAATTTAAATGTGAAATATTTCATATATTCTTGGAGATTTCAACGCTTGCATAGAACACGACAAGAATACCAATTTTAATATCAATATATATTTTAATCACATATATCAAATAATATAATATATTAATACATAAATAAATCATCAAATATATATATATATAAATAAATTATAATCATTTATTAACTTACACAGATTAATACAAATTATCATAATTACTAAACACATATACCTATAGATCTACTTATTAAAACAAAAAGAATAAAAAGCAGAAAAAAAAAAAAAGAAAAATATAGGGGAATAAAAAGAATCAATATAGATTTATATCGCGTTTTAGATGGGCAGACAATAAACGTTCGGGAGGATTCTCGATAGACATGATGATGGGTAAGCAATACTATTGGAGAACAACAATGACTATCGAGTAAAGAGAGAACTGCCTTTTAGGGCAGTTAAGCGCACGACGACGCCTCACCTCGTCCTCGGTCTTGTCTCGTCTCTTTTCTCTCTTCTCTCTTCTCTTCTCTCTTCTCTCTTTTCATCTTCTCATCTTCTCATCTTCTCATCTCATCTCTTCACTGGGTCTTCTCTTCTCTTCTCATGTTGACTAGCCTCGCTTGGTGGATCGGTTCGGATCGCTGTGTTCATCGCACTCTTCTTCTTCCCCCTCCCCCTCCCCTTCCCCACCCTTCCCGTCCCGTCGTCTCTCTCTCTCTCTCTTTTTCTCTCTTTTTCTTTCTTTTTCTCTCTCTCCTGCCGACCCCGATCCTTCTCAGAACGCGCGCAGGAGACTACACCGGGTTTTTAGCGCGATCTTGAAAACGGAAAATGTCTCTTTTTTCGCTGTCCACGATCCAATGGCAAGGCTCAAGCAAGGCTCACGTTGAGCTCCATGGCTCAGGAAATCTTCAGATAGTTTAATCCTACTTTAGTTTGTTTCGTCGATTATAAAATAAATAGATTTTTTTTTTTTTTTTATTTTCTATTAACATTACTTGTATTGTCAATTATATTATAAATTTTCTTATAGGTTTCAATTTAAAAACGCGATATAAATAATATATTATTATTATTATTATTCGTTATGATATATTTTCCCCATATAAATTCAATTGCAATTTCATTTATTTGTCAAAGATATATATATATATATTAACGACGATGATAACAACAAAAAGCAAGAGAAAAAAAAAAAAAATAGGTAGAGGAAAATTGATCACACTTGAAAGCAATTTGTCAGAGATTATCCGGAGATAATTTGTCTTGTCTCTGGATAGATGTGAACAGTGTATTCTCCCATTCGAAGAAGAATACGAGGAAACAGAAAAGCTGATTGGTTAGGGGGAAAGTGCACTCATGTCGGTAAGAAAAGGATGTGGGGGAGAAAGAAGAAAAGAAGAAGAAGACGAAGAAGGGGGAGGAGGAGGTGGAGGAGGAGGAGGAGGAGGAGGATGAAATGGTGCGATAGCGGTAGAGACAAGAGAAAAAAGGAGAGAGGGTTCAAGAAAGTAAAAGAAAGAAAGAGAAAGAAATAAGTATAGTAGAAGGGTGGGAGGTGGAAAATGCGCCCGGCTACGAAAGGGGCCTGGGCAGGGGCCTGGGCAGGGGCCAACGATCGAGAATGACCAACCAACGGCGGCGATCTGTGTTCGATGATGATCCTGATATACTAATTTTTCGAATGTCCTTCTTGTATAGAAAGAAAGAAAGAAAGAAAGAGAGACAAGATCGAATACTCGGTTGCTGATAGGACTAAGTTTTTCAGAGGGTAGGATAAATCAAGTTAACATCTGAGAATCGTCGTCGTTGTCGTCGTAATTGCATACGTATCACATTCAGAAAAGAAACATCATAGATCCTTTCTCTAGAGATATTACTCTCGTCTAAAGTATAATGATAAAAGTAAGATTTCAATGGGATCGAGTAAGAAATAAAAAAAAAAGAACAGCCCTAATTTATCGATGTTAAATAAATATCACAATATTTGAATTTAAAACGAGATATAGAGATTTTGTATCGATCAAATGTTTTAAGATATGATATATTATAAATCACTTATAAATGTAATCTTTGGGGGTCGTAGAATTTTCTAAGAAAAATGTAGAACTACTATCGAGGAGGGTGAGGGTGGTGGGTCGACCCGATAAGAAAGAGAGATAAAAAGAAAGAAATAATGTAAGGAAAGGAAAAAATTGTCAAATAAGTTTGGAAAATGTTAGTCAGTGGCTAAGGTCTCTTCTTCGGTCAAATGCGAAAAAGCTTAATTAAAGGGCCAGGTAGGGGACTGGTGGTAGGTAGGTAGGTAGGTAGGTAGAAAAGACGGCGAATATGCAACGGGACGTCCGGCACGATGCAACGGACAAGGAAAGAAAAGTGGGGTGGGCCAAGGAAGAAGGGGGAAAGAAGAAGAAGGAGGAAGAGGAGGAGGAGGTAGACGCATTCCATGAGGAGACCGCGAGCGGACTTTGAATCACGACGAAAAGTCTGGGCCGATTACTCGGGGCGTTCGATTTCCAAGGGATTCGGAGAATCCTGTCGAAGAAGGTTGGTTGGCCAGTGGCGGCAGCGCCGGTGGCGATGACGGTGACGGTGACTGTGACTGTGACGGTGACTGTGACGGTGACGGTGGCGGCCAAGTTTTCGGTAAATGTGTCGAAGCCCGTTCGAAGTACACCGAGAGTCAGAACAGCAGTGTCGTTGGCCTCTCTCTTCGTTGCTGCTGGTGCTGCTGATGTTGGTGCTTCGTTGCTAGCGGGCTGTTCGCCCTGCCGTCACCACCACCATCACCAACCAACCACCACCACCATTACAACCACCGCCACTTACATCGTCCTCCTCCTCCTCCTCCTCCTCCTCTTCTTCTTCTTCTTCTTCTTTCTTTCTTCTCCTTCTCCTTTGAATTTGTCTCTTTCTATGCATCTCGTTCCTTCTCGTTCTCTTTCTATCTGCAAAGGACGGATGCGTATACGGTGACGGTAGTGGTTGCCGCCACTGGTTGCCGTAACAGCGGCCGCCACTGGCTGCTGCCTCCAACGGCACGGAGAATCCGAAGCCTATCCCTGTCCCCTCCTGCCCAGAGAGAACCAAGCCATCCTCTTATTCCCACTCCTCCGTAGGAGCACCTGTCGTGCCAGGGAGTTCTGCGCGTTAGGGGCGCTCGCCGGAGGTAAGTAGACGGCAGGTTATCAGTCGACAGAACATCTTCGTCGCGAACGGAACGAAACGGAACGGAACCGTGAACCGGCGTGCCTCTACATTCTAATACGGTTAACGAGACTTAGGCGTATATTATTGAACTATAATATCAAGTAAAACGAATAAGTAGATTAATTAACTTTCTTTACGTTTTCTTGTGTTACAATTGTTATCGAATTTTTTTATTTAAAAAAGAAAAAAGAAAAGTTGAGAAAACATTATAGGGTCGTGTCGAAATTCCCGCGTTAACGGGATTAATTATATTAACTTTAACAAGTGTTTATTCCTTCCCCTTTTTTTTCTTTTTCTTGTTTTTATTAATATTTTAATATTGGTATTCGGTATATCGTTAGAAATATCGGTTTGAAATCGTCCACGTTTTTGAATCGCATGCGCGTAGAGGAAAAGAAAAAAACGAACACCTGTAATAATCTCTTTGTGAGTTTGCGCGATGCTCGCTACCGCGCCAAGGTAAACGCCGGCAAGGAGGTCACGGGGCACCGGTGAATTGTGTTAAGTGACGGATTGAAACTATCGTTAAAAGAGAGAGAGAGAGAAACTAAAAGACCATTTACGATTTACGATTTACAATTTACGATTACTATTATATAACAAATTATTACGAGAAACTTTGTCTGATTGAAAGTCTAGACGAGTGTGTCGATAAAGTGTTAGATAACGAACTTATTAATCAGATTAATCATCATTTATTACGTTTCTCGCGTTATAACTCACGAGAAGAGATCGAAAGTTTATACAATCGGATACCTGGAAATATTTAGAAAGAAGAATAAAGGAAAAGAAAGAAAGAAAGACAGACAGACATACAGACAGACACGAGAAAGGACGAAAACGATAAGGAGATAAAAGTTGTATGTCGGGATGCGGCACGAGGAACCGTTCGGTTCCAGCTAACACGTGGTGACGATCCACACACTCCAAGATCGCGAGGTAAATTATTTCATCATTTCAATTGTCATATTAATAATAATAATATGATATCTTATTTAGAATGGCGTCAGAGTGTTCGATTAAATCCGATATATTTTTGTTTAATTATTTGGCTATCATAAAAAAATGATTCTTATATACAAAAGTTTTATTCAATATTAATAATAAATTGTAATTTGTCAAAGATACTCAGTTTTTTTGTAGCCATAACATACGCAATCAGCAGGGGGGTATTATCTTAATAATTAATATCATTATAATATAAGGATTATATTAGTTTGAACGATTAATCGATAAATGTTGCATTGTTCTCATTAAGAATCGAGAACAATATGAATGAGAAACCAATGAACTCGATAAAGTCATATATATATATATATCTCGTGTTTAAACATTCCCGGACAATTTTAATGGTAACAATTATTAATCGATATAATCGTTCTCCGACTAATTAACTCTCTCATACAAGTGTAAAATTTGTAATCATCCGTTGGATAAAAATCTTTTCGGATTTATAGCCCACGTATAGATACACGTATATCGAATTGAACGTGGCTATTCAAATGGATTTAACTAATATATATATGTATTCACACAGCAGATGTTTGTTCAACGTATCCGATATCGTTTAACGAATCAAAGTATCCATATAGTCCGTGGAATGCGAATACATATACATATATATACATACATAGGTGTCCTCATTTTCCACGGCTCGTTTACCTGAATTTTCACAATAAATCGATAGAAACGTGTTAAAAAATTTAATATCCATCAAAAACATACTCAATGAAACCTGATTATAATATTATTCCATTTAATCGATTGGATACTATTTAAAGTATCCAATATAATCTATAAACAAACAAAATATATATTACGTATAATCCGTCGTTAATTATTAATTACATGTATCGCATATATTACACGTCATTTACAAAACAAAACGAAAAAGAATAAGAAAATATTTGTTTAATACTAGCACGACGCACGTATCCCTATACTATGCTACGCGAAAAAATAAATAAATAAAAAAAAAGAAAGACAATTTAACAGGTTACAGATAATCAAAATAAAAATGAAACTACATATTTTTTAAATATTAGAATGAACCAGAAAATTCGTACGATTATAATGTTATTTCAGTAACGATGATTAAAATTACATTTATACACGAGTGTGAAATATATATTTAAAAAAAAAAACCGCACAAAACTTATAAACAAATCCTTAAAACAATACTTCGACTCAATAAGCAAAGTTAGAAAAGTCAAAAAAGAAGAAAATATATAGTTTACAAACGATTCAATTTAAAAAAAAGAAAAAAAATTCGACAAAATAAGTCATCGAGTAATTAATCGATTTTTCGAAAAATTAATTACTCGAATTTAACATAAATTATTCTCGCGGAATGTCCGTCCGTCCATCCGTCCACCGTTTGGCAATGTTAACGCGTGCGGATTGTACGAAACCGCGGCGAGACATCCAACAAGCGGATAAGGTTCTCTTACGAGTAAATTCGAAAAGTGGGGAGGGAATGTGGTTGGTCGGGAGGCAAGGAGGAGGGCCTCACCAAATTTTCGTGCCGCCGTGATCCTCAGCGCAATGTGCCTGGGATCTCCACGTGCTTCGGGACCAACTCTCTTTCTCTCTCTTGCACTCATCTTCGATCTACCAATCCTCATCTTTCCTCCTCTCATCGACCTCCTCATTCCCTCTCGTACGAATAGAGAGAGGCCCCATTCCCGCGGGCCTTACAACAACCTCTTCTCTTCTCTTCTCTTCTCTTCTCTCTTCTTCTTCTTCATCATTCTTTCTCTCTCTCTCTTTCTCTCTCTCGTTCTTTCTGTCTGTCCGTCTGTCTGTCTCTTTTACTCCAATGGTTTCTTCTCTCCCTGGACGCTTCGGAACCAAGTCGAGCACCCAACCACTTCGCGGACCCAACTGAGACGAGAAGTTAGCGAACTCATTCCGGTTAGCGGATTCGAGAAACGTTTGCTCTTTGCTCCCGTGTCGTGTGTCTTACGACAGTAGATCGATTTGTTTCTAAATAATGTAAGATTACATACACAGGCATGCACGCATATGCGTACACGTATACACGTGTACCAGGTTCTCTCGTGTGTTTAAACATTTAATGTTAAACTTTGTCGAGTTTGTTTCTTTTTTGTTTTTTTTTTCTAAGTTAATATGTTGTAATTATTATTTCAAATGAATATATTATTTTTGTTTTTGGTATTTGATCGTGCATTCGATTATGATCCTTTTTAATTTACTTGCTAGTAATGATATCTTTAATAAATCAATATAAGGAAATATAATAATTATTTGAGATACGTAAGATTACATGTATAGATGCATCTAGGATCTCTCGTGTGTTTGGAATTCGTTTTTTTTTCTAAGTTATAATATGTTAAAATCATTATTCGATACGATACGCGCGATCGAGTATTAGAATAATAGTCCTTTTAACGACTATCATTTAATTTATCTCTTTAAAATCAATATATATGTATAAAGAATATAATAATTACTCAGGATAGAAATGATTACATCGTATTTGTGGGATTCCTAATGGTAATAAATGTCTATGTTCATTTTAAAATACTTTTATCAACATTGCCACGCGTTATTCGAATACTTTTAAATTCGTTTTAAAGAAAAAGAAGAAGAAGAAAAAAAAAAAACTAACAGGTAATAAATGTCGATAATGATATTTCCGTGAAATACGTTAGAGACCAAAAAAAAAAAATATGTTAATTTATTCGCGACAAGAAATATTAGAAATTTTATCGATCGCGAAATATAACGTAGATTTTTGTTTATCGAACGTTACGATTAATTTATTTGTTCAACAAAAATTTCTTATACGATATAAATTTCATATTTATTTATGACTCTCTCTCTCTATATATATAATCGCGATTTATTATGATTATTCATCAAATTTAAATAATATGATATACGAGAAAAAAAATATATTTCATCCAATTAATAAAATGATTCGTTTACCAAAAGAAAAATTAATCTACGAACACGCGAAGGATTAAAACACAAAATCTATGTGTGAATTATCGTTAGATAAGAATAGAATAATATATTACACACACACACACACATTTAATTATATTCTAACTTTGGTAAAAATCAATGGGTTTTTTGGTAGGACGAAAAGAATATTTTTTTTTTTTTTTTGAAAATTTACATCGAAATAAGACGGGGGAAGTGGGGTGGAGGGGAGGAACGTTCGTTTGTCGTCGTCGTCGTCGTCGTCGTCGTTTCACCCGACGGATATCAGAAGAGAAGAAGAACGGAGAGGTAGAAACGAAAGAGGGCTGGGGGGGGGGAAAGGAGGGGGACAGAAGGAGTACGCTAACGGTTTTCGAACAGGTGTCATCTCCTTTTTCCGCGCTTCATGAAATATTCACCAGGCATACGATTACGTTAGTAGCTGCGCACTAATCCGTGTGCTTCGTCTTCTTCTTCTTCTTCTTCTTTACTTCTTCTTCATCATCATCATCATTCGTTTCTTCGTGGTCGTGGTCGAAGGGCATTCAACCTCGGCAATGTGTGTGTGTGTGTGGTGCGTGTGTTGTCTCAATGTGAGATCACGCCCGACATAACTTTGCATTTGCTTTTTCTCTCTCTTTCTTTTTTTCTTTCTTTTTCTGCCCCCCCTATCCCCCCTCCCCTCCC
>NW_014569618.1:171120-172609 GCF_001313835.1 Polistes canadensis
CTTGCAAACAAATGATCGTCAATTGTATTTTAGACCAATTCGGGAATATATAAATTCTTAACATTATTTTCTATTAATTTATTATAATTTTCTTTCTATTTTTTTTGTTTTTTGTAAATATCGTAACTTGAAAAAAAAAACAAAAAGAAAAAAGGAATTGAAAATGATCGTATAAGTTGTGTATTTATTACAAGTTAAGGAAAAATGGAAGAAAAACATTTGCATAATCGGTTTGAAAAAGAGAAGGTATAAAAAAGAAACGTTAGTAAGGTGTTTAACTCGTCGGAAGTTAGCTTCCACCCTTCTGGTATAGTCGTTTCTTTGTATACACATATATATATATCACGATTACGCATTAATGCATTGCGCTTTGCATGCGCCGGATTCCAAGATTTTCCTACATCTTATTTCCTGTTACCTTACTTCAAGTAGGGATTTCTTTTTGCCAAGTGTTTCGTATTTAAGCGCACGCGCTATATATATATATAAACCAACAACCTTTTCTCTACAACTTCTACGGGCCCCATTAATTCTTAACGAACGAGTATAATAAGGATTTGAAAAAAGAGTAATTAAGGACCAACCGAGTTTAGACGAGAGCACGCAGCGTTACTGCCGTTCATTTAAGTCTATCTTTTTTCTTATCATTTCAAATAGACTTTTTTCTCCTCCTACCCCTCGCCTACCCATTTCAAACGAGCCAACTCTTTTTTAAAGTTTTACAAATCACAACCATCCTCCTTTCTAATAAATTCCTTTAAAATACACAAAAATGTTTTTTAAACGTTTATATATCAATTTATATTCTGTCTATACTTTCGTTTCGAATTAAACAATAAATCTAGGTAAATCTATCGATCATGTTAGCAACAGTCACGTATCCGATGATCCCGACGAATGTTGCAATAAAACCGGAATGAGATTCTCAAAACTTTGTAACGGGGTGACCACGGTGCTAATTACGTCGACCATTCGTAGAGCGTGACTCGTTAACACAACCATTACCACACCATACCTTTCAAACTTCCATTCACAATGTTACATCGTCAGTCATACGATCATCACTTATAATACTATATATATTTTTATCGTATATACAAATACACATATAAACACACGCGTATATACACTTAAGGTAGATACAAATCGTATCGAATTAACGTGAAATTGTATATGTGCGTGGTAATAATGATTGAAAATCGTACCAATTGGCACGCGATAATTGTTCCTTTTTTTTTTTTTTTATATTTATTCTTCTTTGATTTCTCATAATCGTTGTGTCGCATCCCGCTGACGATGACGACAACGACGACGACCGAGTTGTTGCATTTAACCGTTAACGTTAACATAAGCGATCAAAAACGTGCGCAGTGAATGGATCGTAAAGTCAATTACGTGCACTCTTATACGGGTCGTGCGAACTCGTCGTGTCTCTTTCTTTCATTCTATTTATCTCTCTTTATCTCTCTCTCTCTCTTTTTTTTTTTTT